>NC_056568.1:5346680-5349522 GCF_013358625.1 Macadamia integrifolia | reverse complement strand
TTTTTTTTTTTTTTTTTTGTGAATACCTCAAATTTATTTTGCATTTTAATAATACATGTTTGCAACAGGGGCAAATATGTCATTTAATCTAATATTACAACTACACCTATAATCTATATCTATTGATTTCTTAAATAAAAAGAAAAATAATAGAAGCCTCTCTCTCTCTCTCCAAAAATGAATTCTATCCAAAAGAAAAAGAAAAAGAAAAAGATAGATATAATTATATTATTAAAGTTACAAAATGAATTTTTAGTTTACGAAGATTTATTAGTGTATGCAATTAAAAAAATCAATTTTTGAACAAAAAAATATATTTATTGAATAAATCAATCCAATTTTAAAACAGAAAATCATACCAAAACTACCTTGAAAATCATTTGGAACTAGAACTGAGTGACATCCATGATGATTGGGTGTCAGTTGAGTAACAGTGACAACTCCTCACCAATTGACCACACTTTATATATGTCTATGGTTGGAAGTTTATTGTATTTGATAGCTATTAAGTCTACAATCTTACAAGCAGTATGTACAGTAGCAAGATTCCAAACAAGACCTAAGGAGACCATATATGACGATAGTGAAGATGATTTCCATACATATGAAGGGCACCAATGAATTTGGGTGTAGTAACTAAAGACTAAAAGACTTTGTGTGTTGATGATAGCAATAGCACTAGTGCCCAATGGGGATGCATTTTATTGGATTGGACTCCTCTCCAATACGGGGATAGCCTAACTCTATCTCTATGCATGATATGTGTAGCCACAAGGAGTCCACATCCTCTATAGTGACTAGTGAGCGGTGAATATTGAACAATTGAGAGCATTTGACACGCATCCTAAGGAAAGCCCAGCCATCCGATACTCACTGTACCAATGCAACGTCTACAGACGATTTTCACATAGTCACATAGCCACATAGCCACATAGCCACAAGATCCAATGGCATACATTCATTTTGTCCCCATCAACCCATTGCTAGCCTAGCCTACCCGATTTACTTACTTCAACCCACGGATTCCCTCGCGCAAAAGGCATGCAGAATGTACAGTAACAGGTGGCTGTCGTTTATTGAGGGGAAAATAGTGTATGAGGAATGAGAATGAGGATGATGTTTACATAATTGTATCATTTTATGAAAGATTTAAATTGCAATTAATTAAATTAGTTAAAGCCATGAAAGGAGATGCTTTTCCCTGTGTGCCTTGATGATTTTATTTTTTATTTTTTCGAGATTGTCTGCTCAATTGTCACCGTAATTTCCTTTTCTTCTGTTTAAATTCTCATTTCTACTCGTAATCTTCTGTTTTTGAGCTTTCTGCTTTATTCATGGTAGGTTTTATTGTTTTTTCTAAATTATCTGTGTCCCCAGGACTGCTGATTATGAATTTCTGTTTGAATTTGGAATCCTCCATGTTAAACGGACGAACATACCTAATTTAAACGAGTTGAAGCCCTATCTAAGGTAATTTCCCCCTTTTTCTTGATTTTTTAATTAAATTCATTGGGTTTGTTTTCTAATTCAATTGCGTTATTCGATGACGATGGTAATCCTATTGAGGTCTTTATTCGCAAGATTTGATTTTTGTTTTTCTCTGCTCTGTTGCGTTTGTCTTGTTTGGGGGAAGCTTTAAGAGGCTAGGAGAGCTTTCGTTGAATCGGTGGTCTGATATCATTTGAGGTGTTTGTGTGTTTGTAGGTTAAGAAGAGGTTTTCCAGAAATTACCGCAATTTGAAGGTAATGTTGGACTCCTGTACGATTGAATTATTCAGCTCTTCTTAAACCTTCAAAATTAAACGCTTTCTAAATCTTACAATGGGGTTGATCTTTATTTTTGGGGTGGTTATTATAATTGGATTAACATTCAATTATCCCTTATTTATTTAGTTGGGTTTAGAACAATTTGGTTGGGATTTCTTGTTCAAGATCCTCCTGTGGTGTATTTACTTCAAACTTATGCAGATTTTGGGTGCTGAGTGCCACAAAATTGAGTTGTTTTTAAGAGGGTCAGTAATAAACATTAATCTCAGATGCTCTCTTCAACTCAACGCTTTGCATATTTTTAAAAATATGGTTACGATAACGGTGGATGGACGACCTTGTTTACTTCTGTTGCTTCAATGAAATCCATTGATCCAGGCTGCTGCTTTTATTAGCAAACAGATCTCTTGTTTCTTGCAGAGCCCACCTATGTGGCTGCCTGCACGATCCCAATATTTGTCACATGGCAGTTTGGATGAGGCTGAAATTTTGTGGACGGGTAGACCCCAAGGTTCCTTGCTCACAACTTTGCTAAGTGGAAAGCTAGAGTTGAAAAATTCAGGAGTTGAGAAAGTGCACAATAATGGTAAGAGTATCAGTATGCATGCAGGGACGTACACTGGGGGTATTTGATTGAATTAGATTCTGAATTTTGACATTTGGCTACTCTAACTATGTCCTCTCTATCCAACAGTTGGAATAACCACATGCTTTTCTACATGGCACAATGAGAGAGGCCTGTGGAGGAAGCCCTTCCTACTTGGGCCATGCAAAAGCCTTTTTGCCACGAAAGAATATAAATGGAGATTACTGCACTTTATATGGGGGTGTGGGGCCTGGACACTAAGAAGAATAATAGGCTTTTATTACAAAATAAAAGCACAATCCCTTGTCGTATAGAATCATTGAGAACATTTGCCATCTAGATTACCTGAATAAAGTGAAATTTTCAATTTTGTATTTTAACAAGGATCAATATGGGGAGCGTATGGTTGTGATGATTATTGGAGGTGAATAAATTGAGTTCCCAATATCAGTAAAATATATTATAAAGATAAATGTTCGTTTATTCGCT
>NC_056568.1:5318616-5346660 GCF_013358625.1 Macadamia integrifolia | reverse complement strand
AAAAGAGAAGTGTAAAGAGGGGAAAAAAAAAAAATCTAGCCTTTTGATTATTTATCAATTGATACATGATTAAAGATGTAGTTGGAAATACATCAGATTCTTCCAGCTTGATCTTTGGTTCTTCCTCCAATTATACTATGACTTTTTTGGTTCGCTTATTTATTTATTTATTTATTTTTGGAGAAAGAATATAGACTTTCTGTTCCTGTTGTAAATTTACATTGTTAATAAGATAGATTTTATACCTTCAGGGTACTGCTGCATTCCTACCAAGAGGGTCCAGTATTCCGAACATCAATGGGAAATTGTGTGGCTAGGGTGAGTCTTTCATACTTATTGTGTGTTCTTCAAACTTTAATATGAATCTGCATGCGGTAGCTCAAAAAATTTAACTTATCTTCTATTTGATAATGGGCCTCCCCCCTCCCCCCACCTCCCACCCTCCACCGAAAAAAAAGAAAAAAGAGCTAAATACTACTGGTTGTAGTGGCAATTCACAAGTAATATTTCTTTGTTGTCTGTTTTCTCTTTCTAGTTTCTCCTTATGGTTATGAATAATGATTGCTTCCAGATTGTATTGTTTATTGTGCATTCAAGTTCTAATTGTTGATGGATCTTTAGGATAGCTTTACTGGTCTTCCCTCAAGTTGTAATCTCGGATTGATTGACTTAATAGTCTTCATAGTCGTTTGGGTTTGTTTTCTCCTCTGTCAGTGTATCAGAGAGCAAGTTTCCTCTCTTGAACCTGAACTACTGCACCATGTGAGAGATTTTCTCCACAGCCACTCCCCCCCCCCCTCTCATCTGAGTCACCTTTCTTTGTTAAGACATGGCACTTCTGCATTCAGTCGACCACCCTCATTCTTAAGCTATTTATTGCTTATCTTTTCTCCAGCATAAAAGGTTTAAGTGCTTTTAATGGCTAGTCTTTTGACCACCAAACTCATCCAATTCTACAACCATCCTAATGTTAAATCTTTTCCTTCTATACTCCCAACATAAATCTCCCTTCGTACTGTGGTTCAGTATCAAAACAGATACCAACAGACCATGATACTGATGCTTATTTTCATCCTTGCGTGTATAAGGTGAGATCTTTCTGCATTTAATCCTCAGACCTGTGTTCAAGTCCTGATGGCAAGTGGCCTTTCATATGACCGTATGAAGTCCTATTCTTGGCTTTGGCTCACCTGAAATATTTTGATCTTGTAATTATTTCTAGTGGCTCCACTCTTCTCATTATTATTTTCAAATTAATACCTAGACCCTAGTATGGGTGTTGGGTGGCAGCATAGAATGAACAAATTCATTTTTTTAACTGTCCAAAGGTTAAAACCGTCTCTTCAAGATGCTTCCAACACAAAACCTCATCATTCCTACCATGGCTCTGCATTGAAACATTTATCACCAGACCGTGATGCTGATGCATGTTGCCATCCTTAGTATGGATAATGTGAGATCTATTCTATACTTAATTCTCAGACCTGTATTCAGGTGCTGATATGAAATATCCTTTAGTGCAACAATACAAAGTCCTGTTCTTGTGTTAATCTTGCCTGAAGTATTGTGATTTGTTAGTCACTTATAGAACATCCCTTATTTTCAAAAGCAATAGCTATATAAGTGTTGGGTGGTAGCATAGAATGATTAGCATAACTGAAGTCTGAGCGTAAACACAAAATTAGCATATCTGAAGTCTGAGCATAAACACTCATGCATATTTCCCACAAAGGAATGATCTTATACATAACATATTGGACTAATTAACTGTCTCCCCTATATTATTAGCTATGAGTTATTATTTCGATATCTCCCATTCACTTTGTTTATTTACATACATGGAAGTTCTATTTTGATCTTGGAACTTCTATTCATTCTCCTTTAAACAATGGTAGATTATAAACAACTTTTCATTAAGCTTGTACCACTTATGCTCTAATTAATAAGACATATTTAAGTAAGATTTATTAGTGCTATCGTTGCGACTTTGTAATGTCGTGACATGGTATCAAATTGTCCTTCTTATCCTTGAAACAGGCAGTGACTCATTTTTAAACAAATGTAAAGCGAGAACTAGAATATTCCACCAAAAAATGTATACTTTAAGAATTCTAACTTATAGATTCTTTTTCTTTAAATCACTAGAAATAAATGATTCAAACTGTTTAAAGGGGAGTGGGATAAAATGAGAATGATTATTCGATCTATCTAAGTTGATCTTTATCATTTAAGGGAAGATCTTGGGTGGGGTGTTGGGTCAATAATGGAAATTTCCCCTTTTCTAAATATATGCTAGTAGATTTTGGGGTACATCATTGTTTTATCTTATAAGGGGTATTATTATGATTGAATTAACTGAGAGTCATGATGGGGAAATTTTGAATGGCATTAAATAGAGTTGAATGGCCGAACATGATCCATGTACCCAAGCCATTTAGTTGGGAAAAGGCTTTGTTGAGTTACGTTGAGGGGTGGACTTTTTGAAATAATTTTTTATAATTTTTGGATAGGGAATTAGGGACTTAAACTGAATAGACATGTTGGGCGAGAGATGCTGTGTTTATATATAGTAGAGAGAAAAGATAGAAATTTTCTCAAGTGTATCTCCTTCAGGAAAACCAGCAATGTATTAAATTGGTGATAGATGATATGATGTGAAGTTGTCCAGAAATCATTGGAAATAGAAACAAATTAAAGTACAATGTGTCACTGGGGGAATGGTGAGTTCTTTTTCAATGACTTTCCACTTTAACAGCATGGTTATACTTTTGTCCTTTATGCTACATATCCCTCTAATAACCCTGGAATACTTCCAACTTTATTGCAGGCTTAGAGCTCCTAAATCTCTTATGGGAATCTTACAACCTTGCTCTCCAATCAATGGGTCCAGATTTCTTATCAGTACTGGTGTTGAATCTTCTTACACCTAGTGCCATGTGGATGGTTGTACAGCTCACCTCAGAGAAAGAAAATCCATCCTGTTCTTTGCTTAAATATCCCCACCATGCTCTATCTTTTCAAAATTTTGTCCTCTGATTACCTTCACCCGCTCTTGTCAGGCGCAGTGTAGTTTTTCTTGGTGTCATACTGGCATTATACTATGTTTCTGAAATTTCTGTCAAAACTTTAACATTTTTTTTTTCCTTCAAGTTTTGATTGTTGGTTTTGAGGACTAATTGGCCAAATTAGGTTCTAAAACTTCTAGGACATCCTATTTTAGGCACTCTAAACATAGTGGAACCGTTAGATTAAAAATCACACCCAAAATGGTTGTTTGACTTCGGACCCTAGGTTGGTAGTGTACACTTTATACATTCTCTAATATGGTCTATTCCACACAATGTTTAGTACTAGAACACATTGATTCAAGTAAAATGACTTAATTATGCATTAGAAATGAATAAACATCAAATATAAACCATTTCATAAATCATGCATCGTACATGGTTTGTTACAAAGAGTCGCATATATCAGAGTCAACAATAGTATAATACAAGCAATAAGTCACCCCTACGCCCGTCGAGACTCCTAGTACCAAAACAAGTTCCGGACTGGATCAAAACCAGTAGAATGTTCATGCTGCTGCTGCTGCCACCGAATCTAATTATCCTCCGACTGTATCACAAATTCCAGTTCTGTGAATTCATAGATCAGGCTGCAATGTGTAACATATAAAAAAATTGAATGCTAACCACCAGGTATTTATCCTTTTTTTTTTGCAAAAATTAGTTTTTGGGAAGAGTGATATACCTCCAACTTTGGATCTTGCACAAATCTTTCAACACTGCAGAAAATTGTCACTGCCATACAGCAGCGATTTGTTCTAGACCACAAGAAAAAATGGAATTTTCCAAGTTCATGAGTTGAAACCATGCAAAGAGGTCGAAATTTCGATCCATTTCATGCGAAATGTTGTTTTTATGTAAAAGGGCTGGAACAGTACTGACCGAAATATTGGTGAAAGAGTTGTGAAAGAAAGCAACTGTATATTCTGTTAGAACTTTGATGAAAGTGTATATCGCAGGCTGTTTCATTTTGACAGCCTGCAGAACTGAAATGTTTCTCAAAATATCGCCGATATTTTGCGAAACCTTGTACGATGCATACTGGCATTTAAATGTTATCATTTTGCAATGAGGATATTGCTCTTAATTGACTACTTGTCTTTTTCTTGTGTCTTATAATTTGTAAAATTAGGCCGATATTTTGCAAAACCTTGTACCATGGATACTGGCATTTAAATGTTATCGTTTTGCAATGAGGATATTGCTCTTAATTGACTACTTGTCTTTTTCTTGTGTCTTTTAATTTGTAAAATTAGGCCTAAACTTAAAGCAATACATTTTATGTTAGCTTTATTATATTAATTTGTTTGTGCTTAAGTTTTGCCTTTTTATATGACTATGTTTTGATGTGGTATTTGTATATTTCGGCTCTAGTGTATTACAGTACTGGCACTTGCTTCTTACCCTATCACACATTTTTTAATGGGAAGTAACACTACTACTTGCAGCATTTCAAGGATGAAAATGATGCAGATCCTACAGTAAACTTTGCCAGTGGGAATATACATCTTATAACTACCAAAGAAAAGTGGGATGAAAAGATATCAGAAGCAAATAATGATAGCAAGTTTGTAAGTTTTCACTACTTTTTCTCCTTGTTTGGCAGTGAAGCATCTGGTAGCTTGATGGTCTATTCTATTAATTGTATCATAGGTTCAAACTTCACATTCCCAATCCACTGCATCCGTGGATTGTCAAATGAATTGAGGCCTATATATTGTGGGCCCAAGCTTTGACTACATAATCATAACCATCCCAGAAGAAGAAAAGAAGGATAATTGGAAGTTATAATAACGTAAGGCAAAGTGAATTATGGGGACCATCTTTTGTCTAGTCTTCACTTTGCTCGCTGTGGGGAAAAATGACTTGATATCTCCTTCCTTATATTGATGCATTTGTACACGTGTTCTCTGCTTTTCCTTGCATCAATAGTTCAATAATCTTTCCATCACACTATTGAGGCAAACTATTTTACTTAGTCTGTGTTTCTTTTGGCGTAAAGAATTTTATGGTATTTGTTGGAAACCAATATAAAATTGTATAAGAATTAGAAAGGGGGAAAACATTTTACTGAAATGTAATATAAAAATTTGGAAACCAAGAAATGAATTTTTCCCCCCAAAATAGTGATGGTATCTTGATTATTGGTACTCTTGGCACTCATGGGGGATCCCACCCCCATCATATGGCTGGACTCTTTCCCTCATTCAGTCATGTTCAAATGTGTTTCTTGGTCATGTCCAACCAAAAAAATGCCAAATGGAAGAAAAATATAAAATTTGTTTATAAATAATAATTGTTTTTGAGAAAAATATTCTACTGTGAAACAAATAGGGTCTTAGTTGCCAGACTCCCAGAATATAAATCTTTCTGTACTACGCCAACTTCATTCTGAAAAAATAGTGGAAATGGCACACAATTGAAAAGTGATGCAAACATATACGTACTTTTCAACATGATGTTTGATACTTGTGACAAAACAAACAAGAGAATAACTGATGTGGGACTACACCTCTATAACTATCCCTCACATATAGCTTCGGCATACGCGTTGATATGCATCTTTAGGAGGATGACTAACTTACCTGGCTTTGATACTGTGCGACAAAATAAACAAGAGAAAACTACAAGAGAAAGCAAGAAGAAGAAGAAGAAGAAGAGAGAAGGTAATAAATGGAAGAAGAAGAGATGGAGGAGAAGACTGTCGGATGAGAGAAAAAGAGTGTAAATTCTCCCACCAGTAGCCACTTTATTTGTAATAGCTTAAGCACTACTGAGATTAAAAGTGTACTGTTGGTTTATGAATATCTTCTCATAAACCTAAAACAGTAACGTACGATGAGTTGTAGTTGATTGGACTGCTATGTCACTACACTTGACAGAGCCTCCTTATGTTTCATTATTCATATTTATTGTCCTGGGACATAGATATTCTAGTCCGGTCGGGTGTTAGGCTCAGCTCAACCCAAGTGCCCCTCCTATGGCGTTCGTTTCGAGCAGGGGGAGGCTCTGAAAGAGATACACCCACCGACCTTGGCTATTTGAGCTGCGGGTTCGGAGTGAGCAAGATGGTTTAGTAGGAAAAAACTGATCAAAACAATGGCACCTTATAATTATGTCTCCATATATATTTTATCTACATCATGCATGCATACACATACATACATAATATTTTCCCACATGCTGAATTGCCAACTGTGCAGGGGACATTTACCAAAAAAAAAAAAAACTGTGCAGGGGACCACCCAAGAAAGCTGATTCTGATTACTCTTTCTAACACATAGCACATGGGGACATGAAAGCTACTATTAGAGTATTTTGTTGGTATATGAAGCCACTTGGGACTGCAAATTGGCCTTTTCAATTTTTGTTCTTTCTGATGACCTTGGCTTTCTTTATTTATCTTCACTTTTTATTGAATCCCTTATTTGACCTGACTATTATCTGTTCTACAGGTTGTGGTGAATTTCAGTGCATCATGGTGTGGTCCTTGCAGATTGATTGCTCCATTCTACAGTGAGCTCTCTGAGAAATACCCTTCACTCATGTTTCTAACTGTGGATGTTGATGAGCTAACTGTAAGTGATACCTATTATACTTCCCATTTGGATTTCCTCTTTATAAGCATCTGTGTGTATTTCGGTCTTGTTTCGGTCAGGCCGAAATGACCAAAATTGTACCGAAATGGGAGAAGTTTTTCCGATACACTGCATTTTTTGCCGTAAGTTCCGCTTAACCATTTTCGGGGGCAAACGGCTACATTGATAGAAATTTCGATGAAACAAATTTCTGTGTACAATGTAGAAATGATCGAAATTGTCCTGCTTCCTTAATTTTGGTGAGTTGTTAAACTATGGTTTGTGTTGGGTACCTGTGGAGATATTTAAATGCAATAGGATTGTGTGTGCAAATTCAAAAGAGCCCTTTCTCTTCCAAGTCAGCCAAAGGACTTTGTTTGCATCGTCTTTTAAACTATGTCAGCAAGGTTCTTTTATGATGAACCATGGAAAATATTGTGTGGTTTGTTATGATACAGGAATTCAGCTCTTCTTGGGATATCCGAGCCACGCCGACCTTTTTCGTCCTTAAAGATGGGCAGCAGGTTGACAAGCTTGTGGGCGCCAACAAGCCAGAGCTACTGAAGAAGATAATCGATATTGCAGATACGGTAGCACAAGTTTCAAAATGATTGTTGTCGATGGTCCCACCTCGTGTTCAAGGGAGAGGGAAGTTTTGACTATACTAAAGAGTATTTATATGCTACACCTTCTGGTCTTGTAAATGTTTTTCTTCTCTTTATTATTATTATCTTTTTTTGGGGGGGCTTGTAAATCTTTTTCTTCTCTCCCCCTCCCCCCCCTCAAGTCTAAAGTATGTAAATCAATTGAATCATTTCATTACATGAACCCTGAACTTTTTTTGAGAACCTGAGATTGAATTGAGAAAGTTATTTTTTGCACAACCAAGTCTGCTCCCCATAGAGAAGAGAGCAATTTTGAAGCTTCTAAATCTGCTAGTAGGAAGTTGCTATCACCTTGGTATGTTGAGAAGGAAGGGTATAGAAAAGAAAGGACTCAAGTAAATGCATTGAAAGTTATGTCCAGACATAGTGAAGCAGCTTCAGTTGGATTAACTTTCAAAGGCTTTGCATTTATGATCATTGCAACCCTTGTTTTCAATCGACTGTAACCATCTTAGTAAGGATGCAATATAAAACCGGATTAACTGAAACAGCATTTTGTTTCAAATGTCAATGTTGACACTACTAATGCCTCCATTAGAACATTGGTTCAAAGTTTTTCATTTCAACAAAAAATGAAAGACAAAATTAAGTGACCGTCTTCACTGGCTCAGAGGAGATACCATTGTGCTTTCCTGGTTAAGTCTGTGGGAGTCTAGAAATGAAGCTCATACCTCACCTCGAACACTTACCGATTTCCTTTACCCAATGTTGGCACGGAGAATGGTATCATTCATTTGGGACCCATTCTAGGTAAGAAAAAAAAAATCCCATCTTAGAGGATGATTGTATGTTGGCATTGTGGGATACTTTTTCTAATAATATATGGTTCCCCAAGCAAACTGATGTCGATGTGGAGAGAAATTCACAAGTATCATTCATATGGGGCCACATTTTCAGAAGCAAGTGAAAAAGATATGAGAAGGAAATTGCACATTGGCGGCGTAGCAATCTTTTTCCATATATACAATATTAAATGCCATTTTAGATGTGCAATGAAATACTTGGAAGTTCAAACTTTGAGAGCATCAGAGCTATTGAACCATAATGCTCAGAGGCATTGCCTCCGATTTGAAGACCACTGTTCAATTTCATTTTCCATGCATAATAATCACCCATGCTTTTGGGTCGCTAGTGGCCATCCTAAATAGAGGAGGTTTTCCCGTGACGTCAATGTGGGGAGGAATCTATATGCCACACCAATGGCAGGTGCAAAGAATTGTATCATTCATATGACCATTTTTTTGGTAAACTATGACATTTATGACATATGGTTAGAGCAGGAGAGAGAAATATAATAAAGGACCCCTTATGAGAGAGAAATAGTACTTTGGTGTCATGGAAAACTTTTTCCCCTCAAGTAGGTGCGTAATTTTAAGTATCCATTTATCTGTAAAAAGCTTAATACAGAAATTAAGTAGTAGTTAGATTGCAGCCAGCCAAAGATATCCTACAATCTAACGTCTTCATTCAATAATAATAATTAAAAAAAAAAAAAAAAAAAAAAAAAAAAAAAAAAGAGAGGGCTTCCCACAAGGAGAATGTTAGAAGGAATCTGTATGCCACACCAATGAGTATTTGGAGAATGTGTATTATCCATACTGCCATGGTCAGAATAGGTGAAAAATTAGTGAGACCATTTTTTTTTCTTCTAATTGAGCAGTGCAAAGCACAACATTGATTTGCTTCATGTTCCAGCTTCAACTAAGGTAATTGGATGAAATCTTTTGGACATTGTACACCTTATGGACAAAAATATACATAGCCAAGTTGATCCAAACAGAAAATTGGAAGCTTGCCAACAAGGATGAGCAGTTTAGGTAGAGAAACAAAATGTACATAACCAGTCCGAACATGATGACCCAAAATTGCCTCTGGTCCTTTTGGCAGAAAACTTATTAGTTATCAGTATTACATGCTTGATAGGGAAGTTCTAAGACATCATGGCAAACATTCTTGATCCTTGAGGTTGATATAATTTAGTTGAACCAACTGAACTAGCTAATGGTGGAGATGAGAATAAGTAACAGAAGTGTAGCAGCACCACAGGTGGTCTTCTTACTCACGCAAGAGATCAAGATGCACCCTTCATTTGCAGTGGAATGAACTTCCTCACTGGAAACCAAAACAAAATGTTTAGCTAATGCATAAAGGTGTTTCAGTATTAACAGAAAAAGAGCTTCTATGGAGTGAGAGGCGCCATCCTTCATTCACACTAGCACAAGGCTACAGGGGAAGGGAAGGAAGGGAGTGAGTGAGAGGGGGGGAGAGACAGAGAGGACCTTACTCTTTCTATTTGAAGAGGATCCTGGTAATATGCTTTCTTCATCTTCAGCATCACCTGCAGCAGAAATATGGATTAACAATGTCACACTCGATGCCTAAGCAAAGCTAATATGCTCATTAATGGTAGGAAAAAGTGGAAGTTGCATTCGGTGCAATCATGCTTCCTTCTTTATACAAGCACAAAAAATGGAAACAAGAAGATGAATGAGGAAAAACCCACCTAACCCATTTTCCCGATAAGTAGACATTATTTTGCAACGAAGATCACCAGCATTACTTGTTCCAAAGTTAAAAAGGCAAAACAAAGATCAATTCGTTTCATCAATATGATGCTGCAGATAAGGGACATGAGTTCCCTAACAATCATACCTTCACAGCAGAGCTAATGACAGATTCAAGGTGCTCGTGCTCGTGCTCTACCTTCTTTGTCACTGTAGCCTGTAGGCATCGTGCTGTAATTAAGGTCGCAGAAGATACCTTCAACATGCCAGCCTTTGTCATCTGCTCACCAGATCATGACAATGCTGTTGTAGCTGCAGCAATTGCAGACACAGCAACAGAAACGCTACCAAAGGAAATTGCAAATGGAGTCATGCATTGGGCTTAGAATCTTCTTTCTTCTTGTTTTCTGTCCTTTAGCCACCTCTAATGGTATTTTCTCCACCTTCACTGCCACATTGTCCTGAGAATGTACCATGTTTAAGCACGTTGTCCTGAAACAGAAAGAAATAAAATGAGGCAGTGAGATGACAAGGCTATTACCCCTTTATCTTTTGCTAGTTTCAGGCCGAAGTTTCCATTTCATTGCATTCCTTTCTCTAAGACCAGCAAAATATGGTGCAAAAATAGCTATTCCCAATAACAGTAAAAGAGACATAAAAACAGCCCCTCCCTTTCAGAATCTACCCATAGTTTCAGTAAACATCAGGTACACCAGGTGTAATTTACCCTAAAACTAGTAATTATGATGAATGATTGCAAAAATTAAGGATGTTATAGCACGTCATAACCTGCCATGAAATGATATAGTTCCATGTGATAGAGCTATACTAAACACACTGGAAATAAGCATGTTCTGTTGAGCTTGTTAACAATGTGGTCGAGCTTTCCAATCGTCTTACTGTTGCATGGTTAATATGTTCAAGGAAATGACAATGGAGTATCTAGATTCAACATAATCTCCCTCATGGTGTAAGGAAATGTTTGCGATCCACATAGCCATATATGATACAATGGCTTCTACAAGTGTGTTCCATGGTTTTAAAGAAGTGCAACAATCTAAATCCTCTGTATGTGAAATTAACCATTGTGATTGTTAGGGCATTTGCGTGCATGTCTTATGTGTAGGATATTTTCTGAATATCAAAGGGTGAAAAAAGAGCCTAATTATGTTAAATCTTTCCTGACTAATCAATGCCTACCTTAGCAATCCAAAAAACAGCCATTCGCAAATCAGAATCAAGACACCAAAAGGACTTCCAATAATCTGAAAAAAAAGATGGTGGCAATGACAAATAATCAGACCTCTAATCTTCTGAGGAATAAAAATCGTATCAAAATCTAAAACAGAAACAGCTTCCGAAGAAGCAATAAGATAGCAATAGACAGGTTTTCCTATGCAAATATTCAAAGCAATCGGAATCTGATTTTCTGAGGTTGCAGAGCTGTAGAACCTTGTGTTGTATATGACCCATTTTTATGTATATCCAACCAGAATTCACTCTTTCAGGTGGTATGTAGGGGGGGGAGTTGGAATACAAGACTGTTCGTGCAGTGTCTGCTGCTGGTTTCAGGAATTTCATTTGAACTTGAGTTGAATATGGCAAATTTTTATGTATATCATGAACAATTCTCA
The DNA here is from genome assembly GCF_013358625.1 of Macadamia integrifolia. Classification (NCBI taxonomy): domain Eukaryota; kingdom Viridiplantae; phylum Streptophyta; class Magnoliopsida; order Proteales; family Proteaceae; genus Macadamia; species Macadamia integrifolia. Next base: position 5,335,214 of record NC_056568.1, on the reverse strand, counting down.
GTTTTACTCATAGGATGAGCAAGGGATCTACTGATTGCACAGGGGATCCGTTACACAGCGATTCAGTTCTCAAGGAATGAAATAAATTCAAACTAATTTCAATGATCAAGCTGATCCCATTTTTTACACATTCAAGCCATCAATTAACCAGGCTTGAAGATTTATATTGGTTAATTACTGTGGTAGCCTTGTAATATCAACCAGAATCTTTGGCTAAAATTTCATTTGGTCCCAAGTCCAAATGGAAGTTGGATCAGTGAACTAGCTTGCCTGCTTTAGAGTCTTAACATATTTGTTTTGACCTGAGAAAAAATTCAAGCAGAACTGTGTGCACTGGATGGAAATTTAAAATTGTATATATTAGGTGCCTTAAGTTTTCTAGCTACATCTTCCACAACATGAATCAATCTGTATAGGGATCTAATGAATGGTGATTGGAGAATGAGTGAAGGTGAATTGTAGTTCTAATCACTGTGGGTGAAGAAATTCATACAAAAACACCCATTTCTTGTTGAGAAGATAAGCTGATAATCAACTTCAAGCATAAATAAGAAACTAAGTGACAAAATCTGAATCATCTCAACGGTGGAACATAGAGAAAATTTTACCCCAAAAAACATGATGAAATATTGAGAGAGAACTAAAGTACGGGTGAGAGGTAGAGTTGGAGAGAGAGAGAGAGAGAGAGAGAGGTACCTGCAATGATTGAGGGTTGAAGCTCCTCCCTCTACCAGGACCTATAATAGATGGGCTTGCAAACTGAATTTTGCATGATCCCATTTCGTGCAGATATGACAACCTCTAAGACAGATCTCAAGTAGACTATCACTCTATATGCAAGCAAGATGGATTCAATTTTTTAGACTTGAAGCTTGAAAAATCTGGTAATTGCATGGATATGCACCCACGAACACCAAAGAACTCTAAGGACTCCAACTCATCAACACCTGGAATCTCGGTTAACTTCTTGCAGCCATTAGTGTATAGAGACCACAAGTTCTTTAACTTTGACAGACATGGTAATGTTTCAATAGAAATGCAACCTTGAATAGACAATGTCTTCAAGGATTCCAATTCGTCCACACCTTGTATCTCGATCAACTTCTTGCAATTGTTAGCAGATAATCTCATCAGCTTCTTTAAGTTTGACAGACATGGTAATGTTTCAATAGAAATGCACCCATCGATACTCAAGACCACTAGAGTTTGCAACCTATCAACTCCCTGAATTTCAGTTACCTTCTCACAACCCTCGATCTCCAATACCTGTAGTTTTGTTAAGTTTGAGACATCTGGTAATATTTCAATTGATTTGCATTCATTCACATACAATTTTTCCAAGGACCCCAATCTGCCAAGACTTGGGATCTCGATTAACATCTCATAATTAAAGAGATACAGATCTTTCAGGTTCTTCAAGGGTGAGACATCTGGTAATACCTTTAATGATTTGGATCCATTTAAGCCTAATTCTTCCAAGGATTCCAATCCCTCAAAACAGTTAATCTCTAGCGGCAGGTGCCAAAACCTTAAATCCTTTAACATCTTCAAGTTCGATAAGTCTGGTAATCTTACAATTGATTCGCACCAACAGATGTGAAATATTGTCAAACATTCCAAATCCTCAGGACCCTCAATCTCAATCTCAGATAACTTGTCACACTTCAAGACATCTAATTCACACAATTTTTTGGGAAGTTGCACCTTTTTCAATGATGGGCAATCTGATATAGAAAGTTTCTCCAGTGAGTCCAATCCCTTAAGGCCCTCAATCTCAGATAACTCATTGCATTGTTTAATTTCAACGCACACAAGATTCTTCGAGTCTGATAAATTTGGAATTGTTCTTAATAATTGGCAATTCTCTATACTCAACTTTTCCAGAGAGTACAATCCCTCAAGCACTTCAATCTCAGATAAGCCAACTCTCCTGAACTCTAAGCACCTCAATTTTTTCAAGCCCCTAAGTTTTGGCAATTTTCTCAATGAGTCACAACCCCAAATCTCAAACTGCTGCAGAGAATGTAATCCCTCAAGGCTTAATTTTGCTAGCCTGGAGCAATAACGAAGACGTAATTTCTCTAAATTTCCCATGTCCAAGTAACCTGATATTTCTCTAAGATTTTGACAATTACGAACTATCAAGCTTTTCAGACCTGAGGGAAGATGTGGGATGCATTCTAGGCGAGGGCATCGATCTAAACCAAGCGACTCCAGACTCGTAAGAGCATTGATAGCAGTTGGTATCTCCATCAAATTTGGACAGTCATAAAGTTGCAATACCACTAAATTTGTCAGATTTGAGAGCATTGGGAGTGATCTCATTTCACATAGTGAAGCATCCAAATATCTCAAACTTGGAGGAAGGTCTGGGAGATCCATCTCCAATCCCATACGAGGCTTGTTTTGATATTTACTACTAATAGTATCTTCATGTTTCATAGAATAATGGTCTGTACTTAAAATTTGGAGGTTTCTCAGTTGATGTACTGAACTAGGTAACCTTATTGTAGAAAAGTCAACATACAGCTCCGTTAAGGCTTCCAAGCGGCCCAATGTTTCTGGCAATTGGTCGATTTTTACATTTCTAATGTCAAGTATTTTGAGAGAAGTCAACTCACCAATGCTGGCTGGGAGATGCATTAGACTCTTGCACTCATTCATGTTCAATATGACTAACTTCTTAAGATGACCAATGGATGCTTCAATTGTAACCAACTTTTTACAGTCTTCAAGAACCAATACCTCCAATTGTATATTTTCTGAGAAGTCTGGAATCCGGGATAATTCATAACAATTGCTCAAGTTCAGTTTGACTAACCTCTTAAGATGACCAATGGATGCGTCAATTGTAGCCAAGTTTCTACATCCTTTAAAAACTAATACCTCCAATTGTGTATTTTCTGAAAAGTCTGGAGTTTGGGATAGTTTATAACACCTACTCAAGTTCAGAACTCTAAGAGATTTTGCCTCCTGCATAACAGAACAAAAATTTATCACATATTAATCAATTGACGTTTAAAAGTATTCTATGATTGATCGCAAGAAATAAAAGAAAGGGAGAGTTCTTAGAGACCTTGATATAGTTCCAACCCATCCAATTTTCTGTGATGTCACTCTCTGACAGATCAAGAACACACAACCTCCTTAGACTGGTTGGTGTAAATTGCATAGGGCATCTTTTCCAACTAAGCCATCTCATTTCTGGAAAAGAAAGCACCAAGTTTCCAGCAAGCTCGGCATAATCCACCTGAAGTAACCTTAGTTTAGTCATAGCGGCTAAGGATTCAATCATCATACATTGGTTATTTCCCCGATAGGGGAAGGTAATAGATAGTCCTTCAACTTTCCTTGTTCCCTGCAAAACAAAGGACCTTAAATAAGTATGGAAGATTATCATGTAAAACCAAATTTAGTAACATTCACAAAGTCTGGTCAGCCTTTAGTTAATGGGTGGGTCCAAGTTATAATGGACAAATGCCATCCACATCAGTGGTCAAATATTAATCCGAAATGAAAATGCTACAACAATTGAAAAAGCCAGAATATAACACATTTTGGCACTTTTCATAATTTGTGTATTGTATTAGGCTGAAAGCCTAAAACTTGGATGGTGAGGTGGGTGTTGGTTCCTTTCTAACATGAACCCACCCATGTCAACCATTTGGTTTGTCAAACCTTATATTGTAATGACCCATTACTTTAGCTGAAAATATACAGCTAGCTAATGGTTCAAAGCATAATTAATGACTGAAAACACAAATTTAAATGTACTAATCATTTATTGAAAACCAACCTGTTGAGTACTCAATATTCCAATACCTCCTTGTGCAAACACAACCTACTACGTTTCCCAAGCTCCTTAGGGTTTTCTTGACGAACAATTTCCCTTCCAAGATCTCTTAGCTGATCATGCATCATTAGCTCATTTTCTTCACCAATCTTAACTAGTGACTTCAGGCAAAGATTTTCAATTCCTGATTTAGGGAAAAATTCACAGCCATCCCATATGTAACATGCAATATTCTTATCCATTCTGATAAAAAAACAAGCAACATCAAGAAACATCGATTTCTCTTCATCTTCTAATCCATCATAACTTATTCTAAACTTTGTCAGCACTTCAGTATTTGGAATTTTGGCCAACTTCTTCACAGTGTCTTCCCATGTTGATTCTGTTTTATGACATAAATAAGAACCTATAACCTCAAGAGCCAAAGGAAGTCCTCCAGTAGTTTTTATCACATCTTTTGAGAGATTCAAAAATTTTTTTGGAGGTAGGTCAATTTTGAAGGCATTTTTGCTGAAAAGTTTAAGAGATTGATCTGAATCCATTTCATTGGGCTCATAAGTTTCATCTACTTCAAGAACATTTAAGACATGCCTGTCCCTAGTCGTAATAATAATCTTACTTCCAAAACCAAACCAGTCACGCTTCCCAATTATTGCATCTAAGTTACGATTTTTATCCACATCATCAAGAACAATAAGAACTTTTTTATTTGATAATCTTTGCTTGATCATATCAATTCCTTGATCAACACTAGTAATGATTGGATTCTCAAGGTTCAAGATATTAGTGAGAAGTTGACTCTGCAAATGGACAGCTCCCTTTGTTCGGAAAGTTTCTCGAAAATCTGCTATAAAGCTACATCCTTCAAAGTGATGATAGACTGTATTGTACACACACCTGGCAATCGTGGTCTTACCAATGCCACCTAAACCATGGATTCCAATAATCCGTCTATCTTTAGATGTAATATTTATCAACTTCATCATTTCTTTTATATGAGAATGAATTCCGACCATATTGTCAGAAATAGTCAAGGGGCTCTTTCTTAATTCACTCCAAACTTCGTTAACAATTAATTTTATTAACTTCCCTTCATGCCTGCATAATTCAAACAAAAAGGAAAATAAATGAGTTGGATGATGAATTAAAAAGATAAAAATGATAAAGGAATCATATGAATTGAAAATGGATGAAACATTTTGTGAACTAAAATATATTAGTTTATCACTAAAAGTAAATTATGATATTTTACTGCATTCTTCCTATTGATTCTCACCCTAAATATTTAACTGTACAGATAGAATTTTTGGAAGCCACAACGTTTGGTTTGGTTAGAGAAAAGAAGTTAAAAGGGCCGAGGCCAACGAGGTTTGACGAACTAAAAAGATTCACATTTTTGGAGAGATATTTTTAAACAGAAAACAAAGATAGTGAAGAACTAGTACAGTTTGCTTCCAGGTATTAAAGTGGGGCAGGGGCTTCTGGAATTGGAAATGACCCCACGCTTAATAGAAGAAGCATTTCATTTTTGTATAGAGCTTATGTGTCATAAAAAACATAGATAGATGAACTCCACCTTACCAACTTCCCCCCTCCTCTAAACTCAAAACTTTAGGGTCATAAGTGACCTTTCAAAATTCTATTGATCATAGATGAAAGAGAACACAGTTAAGGAGAGACAATCCTCCCCTCTACCAAATCGGCTACTAGACAGGGAGTACCTCATATAAAACTTTGCATGCCATCAAAGTCCAAAGAATACTAGATGTAGCCTACCAATCAATTGAAGGGGCATGCTAGGCTGACACTCCCTCCCTCAATGCACCTGAAATCCTCAACCCACCACCCGAACAATAAGAACTACACATGTAGATTAGATGTAGATGTTGGGGGATTGTTGTGGACCCACTAATACAATTATTTTGGTCGCTAATCCATATTCATTAGGAGTTGCTCCTCCCTTCAATGGAAATTGACTCCCAACTTCCTCCTTATTCTTGAGTAGTATTTTGATACAGACTATAAACCTGTGATAGTTGATTTCAACATTGCCAGGTCTAGATGTGTATAGAAGAGGTAGGTCATGATTAGGTGATTTTAACACCAAAGGTCACAGTGCTACTTAATCGAGGGAAGGAAAGTTTTGGAAATGGCAATTTAGAGCTGTTCTCCCATGAAAAATCATTATTTTCACAATAGTAGATTGAAATAAATCTGTACCTAGGAGCATCAACAACATATGGAAAAACCTCTCTTCTGCACAACTGAAATCCTAGTCCTGTAATGATTGAAGCCAAGGTACCACAAATTCTTAGTCTCTATGAAACACTATTCAAAGATAAGGGGCATGATGTGGATTTGTGGTCTCTAAACCCGGCTTAGATCACTTATGGGCCCACCCCGAACAATAAGACTCAACTAATCAAGGATAATGGAGATTTTCGTAAATTCGGTAAAAATCCACCTCATGAGTAAAGTAACAAGTGAAGTAGGGCTGCAACAGGGTAGGGTAGGGTTGGGAACCCCAGCCGAACCCTAAGTCCAGGGCCAGGGCCAGGGCCAAACTTGCACCCCTATAAATAGTGAAGGGATCAAATAAGAAATGAAATTTAGAATTGGGGGCTCTTTTGATAACTAAAACAAGATTAAGTACTAAAATAGATTAAGGGATTAAAAGAGGCTTAATTGTAAATACCCAGAATTTAGATGTTTAATAGCAAAGAAGAAATCAACTTTTTCTTTCTCACGTTACTCAACCCGGGACTACCAGTGGCTACTTTGAGCGAGAGAACTCACGTATATAAGCCTCAATCATCCCCTTTCCTTTTTATTATCCGTTTCATTTTTAATACAATTCTAGTAGCTATCCCGCCCCAGATAATATTCGAGTTTAGGAAAAAAAAAAAGAAGTTTGACACCCTAACAAGGGCAAATTAGTCACCGCAAATATTAATCCAAACCCAAGTCAACTCGGCCTGGTATTGGCCTAATTGATAAGCCTCAATCATCCCCTTTCCTTTTTATTATCCGTTTCATTTTTAATACAATTCTAGTAGCTATCCCGCCCCAGATAATATTCGAGTTTAGGAAAAAAAAAAAGAAGTTTGACACCCTAACAAGGGCAAATTAGTCACCGCAAATATTAATCCAAACCCAAGTCAACTCGGCCTGGTATTGGCCTAAATTGATAAGCCTCAATCATCCCTTTCCTTTTTATTATCGTTTCATTTTAATACAATTCTAGTAGTATCCGCCCAGAATATATTCGAGTTTAGGAAAAAAAAAAAAAAAAGAAGTTTGACACCCTAACAAGGGCAAATTAGTCACCGCATATATTAATCCAAACCCAAGTCAACTCGGCCTGGTATTGGCCTAATTGATAATATAGATTACAATTCGATTGGATTTTTTTTTTTTTTTCTTTTAGTAAGGACAATTCGATTGGATTGGAATTGATAGAATGGGTCCTGACAAAGAAAAAGATTTGGCTGAGACCTAAGTTGGGGAAATACAATCCTTGGGGCAGGGGCACGGGCAGGGGCAGGGGTGGAATTTCCAATCTACCCTTAAAGATTCCATTTCCCGTTTAACTCCCAAGAACCACAGGATGGATCCCCTGGGATGAGCCTAAAGATCTAAGAAACACAACGATTAGGGTTTTTGGGCCGATAAAATCCAATTTGGCAGATTAAGGCAGTAACGATTAAGATCGGTTAGAATCGAGATCGATTCATGACAATATAGAGAAGAGGTGTTGAGGACTTACCCGTCAACAGTATTCTTCAGATCCCATCCCTTGGATTCACCAACCTCTCTCAAAGCCTTCTTCCACACCTGTACAGTCTCCTTGTCGAAATTCTTCTCGTGCTTTCGAAAAGCATTCCCATAGGAGCTACCAGTAGTCTGGTTTCGGACCTCCGATGGATCTACATCGTAGAATACGGGCATCGCTTTTATTTGTCTTTTGCCCCCCTTTTTCATGTACTCCGCAATCTCTGCAACTTCATGGAGGCACCATTTGCTGGAAGCATAGTCTTTTGAGAAGATGATGATAGCGATTTTGGACTGGTGGATCGCAGGAATAAGCGCCGGACCGATCTTTTTTCCGATTCGGAGTCCTTCGTTGTCCATGAAAGTGTGGATTCCTTTATCGAGGAGGGCGTTGTAGAGGTGGTCGGTGAATTTGGTGCGGGTGTCCTCACCTCTAAAGCTCAAGAATACCTCGTAATCCCACTCAGAAGAAGAGGAATCATCGCACTCTTGTGTGGCAGATGATGATGCTGCTGCTGCTGCGTCGTTCTCTCCAGAAGAGGGAAGCGATGAAGAAGAAGAGGACTCGGACTCGGACTCGGACTTTTGTGTGGCACTGGTAATCGTTCTTTCCATTTGCAGAAGCATGATCAGTTCTTTTGTCGAAGAGTTTCTTTAGAAGAAGAACGATGAAAATCCCTCCTATAAGCCTAAAAGTAAACATTTTTCTTCCTTTCAAGAGATGTTAAGGAGAGATTCAGGAGCAGAAACTTGATTTGATGATTTGATCAGTTGTTTCTCAGTAGTCTGGATCGGAAGAACAGAAGAGGAGAAATGAAATGAAATAAAGTAGCTTGAAACACGACGAACCAGAACTTCACCCTGTAGATATAAGAAGAGAAGACTAAATCACAAAAGTAGATAAACTGAAATGAAGCTCCTGGCTGGGCAACTTTGCTTCTGAGTTCTAACAACCATGATCCTGTGTTTCTACTTTCTATAGCAAATTAGCAATAATTGAAGGGTATCGTTTTCTACCAAAAAAAAAAAAAAAAAGAACGGCAGGGTAAAGCTCTCCTGCTTTTTTCTTCAATCACCTTTGTCCTTTGTGTCTACTTTTCCAAAGGCAACAATTTAATCGCTTCCACCACCGTCCATAGAGTAAAAGAAAAGAAGATTTGTCTTGAAGCTTCCCTCCTTTTTTCACAAAACAAAGAAAAGAAAAGAAAAAAATCCCTCCAGTGCTCCAATAAAGGATGTCAATTTGGAACCAAATTTGAAAGATTTTAGAGTGCATACCCAAAATTTGCAGATCCGGTTTCTCTCTTCAGGTTGACTCATAGTTATTTGGGCGATTGATATGTATTCAGATGCTGATCTAATGGTTATAGGCGTGATACCTTTGTTCTTATCAATAAAAGCACAGTTGTTGGTGAATCAAGAACCAACTTTATGTTGGTGTATGATGTCTTGTATTCCGTCGCAGTTTAATCCAGGGAGTACTGGTGCAACACCTAGACAGGCAGTACGGCGGTCCATTAGCCGGTTAGCGGGCCGTGGGGGTTGCAAGGGGGGCAGGAGGCCCCCCTGCATAGCAGGGGGTGTAGGGGGCACAGTCCCCAGCTCGAATTTTTTATTTGAGGGCAATTGTGTACTTTTCGGATTATGGTTTTTTTGCTATATATTTGTAGCGAGGGTTTCTTTCTCTGTAATGCAAGCAATACAGAAAGGTGTGAGGAAGAGCGTTGTAACTCTATTCTCCATTGATAGTGAAGCAGGATCTCATCTCACCGGGGACGTAGGCAACCTTACCGAACCTCGTAAAATCTGTGTGCATTGTTTGTTTTGTTTTTCCGTTATCTTCTGCATCATTTTAGGGTTGTGTTTCTACACTTTATTAGTATTATCGATTGATCCTCTGCAAAAGTTTTGTGATGTGAATTGAAGATGTATGCTCTTGAAAGAGACAAGGGTGGCTGTGAAGCTGTTGCAGTCAAAGGAGGTATTGGAGTAGGTGAAGGGAAATCTTGGTCTGCTTTGTTCTCAGAGAAATCTTTGAAGAGAGTTGATGGCTTACGATTGGATCATGTAAAGCCATTACTTGTGGATGGGAATGTTGTTGCTCAGTCTTCTTTGTCTATGACGGGAGAAGGGATCAAGAGATGGGAGAAAGTTTTGGTTGGGCAGTTCTTGGGAAGGAGACCCCCTTTTTCAATAACTAAAGAGATCTTGCTTAATCAGTGGAAGTTGACTGGCCATGTTGACATGTTTATGTTAGAAAGTGAAGTTTTTATTTTTCGTTTTAATGTGGATGAGGATCGTGTGAAGGTTTGGGAAGGAGGACCCTGGTTTGTTAATCGAAGACCATTGTTATCAAGGCCATCAAGTCCGAGCGTAGTGGTGGATAAAGTTCATCTGAATTCAATTCCTGTTTGGGTGTCATTGCCTAACTTACCTTTTCATTATGGACTGTAGAAGCCTTGAGCAGTATTGGGAGTGTTATTGGGAAGCCTATCACTACGGACAGGTGTACTCGAACAATGGATCGATTATCTTTTGCAAGGATGTGTGTGGAGATTCAGGCTGGAGTCGAGTTGCCAAAGTTCGTCCCTGTGCATGATGAGAGCGGAGTGGTGTTTTCCCAAGAAATGGTGTATGAGTGGAGGCCTACCTCTTGTAGTTTGTAAGGTTTTTGGTCATGAGACTGCTCGGTATGAGAAAGGAGGTAGTTCGACTTTTCAGTCCAAATGGGTCCGGAAAGGGAAGAATTGCGGTGGTGCTCGGCCATGTGAGGTGGTGCTCAGTGAAGGAGGAGATGTGGAAGCAAGAAGTTCGGGTGCTGGTGTGGTTGCCACGTAAGCATTAGTGATGGATTCTAATTAGGTAGGTGTGAATTCAAATTTTAATTTAAATTTGAATTCATACAAGGATTTGAATCAGGGGATAATAGGAGGAAATAAAGGAAAAGGAAGTTTGGGTGAATTTGTGAATGTGAAGAGAGGAGGGAGACCCAGTCAAGGTGATGGTTCGGCTACGGTTGTTCATCAATTGAATTCGTTTTCAGCTTTGGCAGGATTGGAGGTGGAATCTAATGGCATGGAGGAGTCCATTCGATTAGATGAAATTGCTGAGGTGGAGGGGTTGTTAGAGGAGGGGGAGATAGGTGAGGGGAATAGTGATGAGGTGGCAATGTTGGATAAGGTGCTTCATTGTTAACCCAACCCAAAGATAAACAATTGGAATGGAGATGGGTCGGGTGTAGGGGTGTCAATTCGTGGCCCGACCCGATGGAACCGACTGGAACCGACTGGAACCGACCGTTTATAGACCGGCCCGTTTATAAACGGTTGGTCTCAGTCCTGATAATTGGACCGTAGGGCGCCCGACCGAGACTGACCAATTAATACCCGACCGAGACGGGTCTATTTTGCACCGGCCTGGCCCGGCCCGGTTGTAAGATACCTATTTTACCCCCATATGAAAGAGTTAAAAATAAAAAATAAACAAAGAAACAAAAAAGGCAAAAAGGCAAAACCCAAGTCCGTAGTCGGTCTTCAACCTTCCTCTTCGTTTGACACTGCGCCGCGACCGCCGCTGTGGTTCTCTATTCTCCGTTGTCGCCGATTCGCCAGTCGCCAAGCCCAAGCAATCTTCATTTCTATTTGGTCGACAGTCGACTGTTGTTGGCGGTTGTGTTTCACCATTGTCACCAACTCTAAGCACTCTTCGTATCAATTTGGCCGACTGTTATTGCGCCAGCAGCGCCGCGGCTGTGTTTCTCCATTGTTGCCAAGCATTTCTTCACTGTCTGCAAGGGGAAAAGTGAAACTTGGTTAGTGCTGCCTTTCTAGGTACGTACTTGGATCTTCCATTTTCATTACCCTGTTCCTTGATTTTGCTGTTTTTGTATCTATATAAAACCGATATTGCTTAAATGAAAAGATCGACTAACTACATCAATTCTGGAATGGTATTGGATTCTCTTCTACATCTTTTCTTTTCTGCTTCACCTTCGATGCGTGGTTTCAATTTCATCCCCGGCCATCTAAACGAAATTGAGGTGCTCAAGTTAAGCGATTCCAAACAAAACCTCTCTGGACCCAATCTTGATCTCCTGCCGCCGCCGCCTGTTGAGTCCTCGCCCATCATCCGGGGTTGTTCTCAGGGTGTATCTGCACCTATTGGTTGCGTTGAGAGTCGAGACTCGAGAGAGAGGGTTATGGACTCCATCCAAGTGAAATAGGAAAAAGGAGAAGAAGGGAAAGAAATTAAAACCGATGGAAGTTTTTCTGTCATGGTTTAATATTAAATTCCTCTTAAACTTCAGAAAGATAAGCTTATACCAACAAACCTACTATTGAAACTGCCAACTGAATGACAAAATTATAAACTGCTGCTCCTTGCGGCTGCATTCGAGTTCCAAAATAAGTATTATAATGATATAGACATATAGTTACCAAGAAGGGCAAATAATATTTTACTATGTTAAAGACAAGTAGCATTATGGAGGATGCAGACCCATCCTTAAAACTTGACTAGTGAAGCATAAGGTAGTACCTGGCAACCAAGAACATGATGCAGAAGCTGTTGCAACACTGGCAATTGTTCAAGCGATTCGGCAGTGTTCAGTTGGGTAGGTTTTTTGGTTTAACAAACCATAATTATATCATTTATTTGCCACGATTTAAAATGCTATAAAGGAATAATCATGATCCAAATTAAAAGTTTGGTATTTAAAACTTGATGGCTGAATGTGAATTGTAACAGGAAAAGCTCATGATTTATTGTACCCTAAAACACTTATAAACACCCAACCCATAACAATATCAACTGTTCTCTACCCAAACCCTAACCTCACTCTACTTATTAGAGATTTATTCCTTTTCCTTTTTTTCCTATAATTTTCTTTACTAATAAGTAAAGTAGCCTTGTTGATTATGCAAAGCAATAACTAATGCTAAAGGTAGAGTACTAGATTCAACTGATGAACACTAAAATGTAAGCAATGTTTGTACTAAAATTGTCACACCCCGTTCACACAGAACCGGACCGATGATCGAGTTAACTCCGGTTAACCCAAACTTACCAGGATCATCTGATACAATACCCAACCACAGCATACACACATCTAAGATAAACGTTCAAAAGTTCAGCAGCAGACTTAATTTACCTGTAAATACCCCCAATATACTTGATACCCAAATTGTAGTATATAGATAAATACATGTGGGCCCGTAGGTATGATATTTACACAAAAAGAATAACAATTCACGTATCAAGTACACAAAAAGGGGTCATCAAAAGAATAAAAAAGTAAGACCCTTTACGGCGTCACTGCTGCGGTCTCACAGTACAGCCCTCGCATGAGCTATCCGTACTGTGCTCATATTCCTTGGGGACCCACCAATCCACTTCGGGGAATTTAGCTGTGGGACCCGACCCTTGATCTTCAGGCTGGTGACCTGCAAAATCATCTAAAAGAGGTGCGCACGTGGGATGAGCTCACTAGCTCAGTAAGTGAAAAGAAGGACCACACAACAATCCACACAACAATCACAACCATATGCACTATATGTTATGCAATTCATTTTAAATCACATCCACCTAAACAACATTACTAAGTCTTAGGTTTAGTGCTACTACAACCACAGTGCTCGTATACTCCAAGTACGAGTTGTGAACTCCATCCCGCGATACGCCCATAGGGCTGTCGGAGAAGGCCCACCGTGAGTACTCGAAAAAGTAAAACATGCCAACTACCGGCTCTCAACATAAAAGTAAATGACAGAAAGTAAAGGTGCTAACTCCAGCAATTGAAAAGCAGTACGATTGACCCTCTTGAATATACCACTGAGGTTGCCGACTATCCTAATTACCATCCGGGCGTATGTCTAACCGTCACAGTGATCCGACAACCACGACCACTGCTTCCCCCCAAATGGTAACCCAACACCTCAACCCTTGTTGGGAAGGGTCGTAGCACGGGAAGATGATAACCCTAAACCGCATGCTCCTATATGACATAGTACTATTGCATAGTGTCATCGCGTCCCATTCCATGAGCCACCAATACACTCGTTTTCAAGCCGACTACAACATCTAGTCTAATAATGCATCATGCACAATGATTCCATCATTCATCACGTAAGCACATTAATCATTTAGCATTGAGAAAGTAAAACACCACACGCATGTCATAATCATATGAGGATGACTAAGCTACACATAGTTTGCATGATGACATGGCTAATTTAGATACAATTGAATGATGTACAACAAGCCTTAAAATAAAGCCAAACGTCCTCTCCCCACTTACTTGTTGTGTACAATGACTCACGCCCGGTACAGGTGAGATCCGGCGTGAGAAACGTAAACTTTGGTGAACCTATTATAAGTGAATGGGGTTAGCACTTCACCACCTTCGGGTCAAAACTAACAAGATTTGATGACAAAATCAAGTTTAGAATCATAAAAGAAGGTTGCACGTCCGTTTTGGGTCCATTCAGACACAAAAATCACGTTGGGGGCTACTCGGGTGGGTCAGACAGCCCACCTGTCACGGCCCACCTGTCATCTCAGGTGGGCAGGTAGACCCACCGGTCATGACCAGCGGGCAGGCAGACCCACCGGTCGGCCCACCGGTGGGGACCTAGGGCTGGGTCATGACCGGCGGGTAGGTCGGCCCACCGGTCGACCTGCTGATCGGTCCATCGGTCATTACCGATGGGCAGGTCGGCCCATTGATCGGCCCCGAGGACCTGCCCTCTCAGGCGGGCCACGCAGCCCACCGGTCTCGGCCCACCAGAGAGGGCGAAAAAATGCCTTTTTCGCTGAAATTTTCCCCAACCTTGGGGGAATCAAATGGGGCTTTTTCAATCACATTTTCCACACATTCAGGGGTTTTGCTCAAGAACTCTTTCAAAAACCCCAAAATCACTTCTTAGCTTAAGAAATCACCAATGCTTGTTCAACCTTGTAAATACTTCTGCAAATCCATCAAAATCAACACATAGACCATCTATCAAACCTTAGATTCATCATCTCAAGGGGGATTTACAAGATCTCAAGGAACTCTACCCAAATCAATGGTTTTACTTGGGTTTGGTAAAAATTTAAGAAACATAGCTTTTGCTCACCTCCAATCGTAGATCTCGTATTGGGGATCACTCTTCCGGCATCGGAATGGGAAGATCAAACCTTGGCGCCGCTTAAATCCTTTCCTTCCTCCTCTTCCTTCCCCTTTCTTCTGCTACGTTCTCTTTTCTCCCTTTTTTTCTCTCTCCTCTTTACTCTTTTCACCAAACCTCTTAATGTAATAAATGAGAAAATGAAAAACATAATAATACTATTTATACCTTTTTAAAACCACTAGTAACCACATTGGTGGGTCACTCAGGTGGGAGGATGCGCCCACCTGTGACCGCCCACCTGAGGGCCAAAAATTGGCCAACAAGCGGGATTTTGATGGAATTCGACTCTCGGCACACGGTATATTATACGTATGTGCTTTAGGATGTGGCTACATACCAGCATTATCCGTACATGCCCTTATGATACGCGCATGTGCACGACTTGGGTACACCCGTCTCCTCTGGCACTGACTCGAACTTGTCTGGCCAATCTGTGTTCAAAGTCACCCTTGCCATCATGGTCCATAAGGAACCTGCCTTAACTCTCTTTGGTTCGGGTCCTGCATGGTTAAACCGGGTCAACCGTGTAATTAGACCAGATTTTAAAAGTAGGGTATCATACATTGTGTCATTTATTTATGGGAAAAAGAACCCTATCAAAAGCTATTGGTTTTTATTTATTTATTTATTTATTATAATAGTTTTCGTCTCCCTTTCTTTCCTCTATGATTGAACAGAAAATCTGATTGGTAAAAGTCGTTATCCAGCAGTTTATAAAGGGTATTTATATGGGGCAAGCCAATGGCAGCCAATGGTGGCAATTAAACAACTTGCTCGAAACACTTCAGTTCATAAGAGAACCATGGCCTTTTTACTTGAACTTGGAATCATAGTCCTTATAAACCACCCTAATGCTGCTAAATTGAATGCACGCCATGGGTGGTTGGATGATATATTTAAAAGAGAAATTTTATGTGTGAAAAATATAGTACTAATCTTAAGTTTTGTGGGGGGATTCAATGAAATTACATGAAATTGGTGAAAAGACAGGCACAAATACACACTAATTTGACTCAAAACAAAATAGCACACTAAAAATTATATTTAGTTACACGTGCATTTGCACGTGTGTTTTTGCTAGTGTATATATATATATATTAGTTATTTCATATATATATATTAGAAATTTTATGTGTGAAAAATATAGTATTAATCTTAAGTTTTGTGGGGCGATTCAATGAAATTACATGAAATTGGTGAAAAAACCTGCACAAATATACACTAATTTGACTCAAAACAAAACAGCACACTAAAAATTATATTCAGCTACACGTGCATTTGCACGTGTGTTTTTGCTAGTGTGTATATATATATATATATATAGATATTAGTTATTTCATATTTTGCAGGGTTAGGATCAGGGTCATCCCGGCCCGACCCTGAAAATTAGGGGCCAATCAAGGTGGGTAAGGTTGGGTTGAACCCTGAAGGGTTGGGTCTGGGTAAAAGTTTTGTGGCCCTGGGTTAGGGTCAGGGCGGGTTTGGGCCCAATTAAGGGGACTCAAGGTTGGACTAAGGTTTTAAGAAGTCCGGCCCTATTGCACCCCTAGTTACAACTTAGTAAAGTTGACTGGATAACAAGTTTTTAAAATTTTATACCAATGTTACATCCAACTAAGTATTTCTGTGAAAATTCACTTCACTGTTTTTTGCAACCAAATGACTCAAAAGGAGGAAAAAAAAAATTCACTTCTTTTCCTTCACTTTTTTTTTTCCATTTTCTTTGCAATCAAACCGAACCTTGAAAGGATATACAGTGAATGAAAATTGCAGATTAATTATTAAAAAAAGTTTCCTTGGAGAAGTGATCTTCATGGTTTTTTTTTTCTACCATATACAGAGAATATAATACTCTTTTTTTTTTT
>NC_056568.1:5284463-5318596 GCF_013358625.1 Macadamia integrifolia | reverse complement strand
TTTTTTTTTTTTTGAGTAATCTCATGTACTCCAAGTTTAGCATTTGGGTTTTGATATACTTTATTTCTCAATTCGCATGGATATAGAAATGGTTAAATTTGAGACTAAAACTCAACACGTGACTAATCTAAACGTAATGCATTTGTCACCAATGTAATGACAACAAGATTTTTCTTTTTATAAAATTTTCTATCATTGTGTTTTAAGTTTCTTGGGTCATTTGTCTAGACAGATATGTGATCGGTTTTATTTGGGAGGGGTCATAATGTAAGTATTCTTACCACACAGAGATCATATTTTTTAATTTGACCAATGACCACTTGATCATAATGGAACAACATTTCACCTTGATAGTGTCATCATAACACTTTTAAATTAAACAGGCCCAGTAAGTTTGGTGCAGAGTCTGCAGGCTAGTTAGGCCCAGGTTTGAAGTTGGGCTCAATTTCACAGGCCAAAGTGCCAAACATCTCTGGTCCCAGGCTCTGTTAGTTAAAACGGGAACGGTAAAAAAACATTGTTCGGTACGGGTATGTTTTAAACGGATCAAAACGTGAACGGGACGGTCAAAAATACGGTCAAATATGATAAAAAGGGGAAAAAAAATAAAAAACGGACGATACGTGTTTTAAACGTTTATATTTAAATAATACGGTGTCAAAAAAAGGGCAATATATAGACATAAATTGGCATAATAATTATCTAAATACCTAGATAACAATCAAAATAAATAGTCCCGTTTTAAACGTTTCTATTTTAAAACGTTTATATTTTTTAAAATCCATTTTTTTACTGTCAAAAAAATGGTACGGCGTTTAAAACGGCAAAAAAACTTCAAATAGCCTCGTTCCCATTTTTTACCGACTTTCTGTGAAAAATTCAGCAAACGACGTTTAAAACGGCAAAAAAAGGGTCGCCGTTTTAAACGCGAATAAACTAACTAGGGTCCAGGTCAGGTCACAGGTCTGCCTTAAGCCCGGCTAGATTATGTTCTAAAGTCTAAACCATTCCCGTCTTTCCCCTTATTGTCGCTCATTCTCGACGTTCGGAGTCTTCTGAGTCTTCTGAGCCTCAGGTTCTTATCCATTAGGTTCAGGTCTCTTCTTCCCACTGACTATCGCAAGTATCTCCATCACCGCCACCAATAATATTTTCTGAAATTTTTGGAGAATTTGCGTCCTTCACCCTCATAGTAACTCAATTCTTGGAACGCCTTCCCACCTGTGTGTTTGTTGAGAGATTTTTTTTTTTTTCTTCTGTTCCCCTATGACATTGATGTTCTCCTCATCTCTGAAATGCTATTCTTATTCATGGGTTCTTCCCCAAAAGCCACAGTACCCCCTTTCCCTTTCTACCAGTTTCATCCCCTTGGCTTCCATCCAACATCATGAAGGGCTTACTTCATCTTCATCTTCATCTTCATCTTCGTCGTCTAGTGCTAATCCACTCTCTACCTTCTCTTCTTCTGCAACGCATCAGCTTCCCCCAAATTTCACCCCAAAAGACCTCCTTGGTATCCTCCGCCGCCAGAAAGATGCGGACTCGGCACTTCAAGTCTTTGAGTGGGCGGCACAGCAGCCAAATTTCGTACCCACTTCGTCAGTGTACGAGGAGATGCTTCAACTGCTTGGAAGGTTCGGTTCTTTTGAATTGATGGAACAGCTTCTGCTGGAGATGAAGCTTTCTGGATGTGAGATGAATAGAGGTACGTTTGAGATCTTTATTGAAAGTTATGCCAGATTCAGTTTATTTGATGAAGCGATGGGTGTGCTTAATATGATGGAAGAAGAATTTGGGTTGGAACCAGATTTATTCATATTTAATTTCTTATTGAATGTTCTTGTCGAGGGAAACAAATTAAAACTGGTCGAGTCTGTCCATTCGAACATGAACAGTAGGGGAATCGGTCCAGATGTTTCAACCTTCAATATCTTGATCAAGGCTTTGTGTAGAGCCCATCAAATTAGACCTGCCATTTCTATGATGGAGGATATGTCCAACTATGGTTTGGTTCCAGACGAGAAGACCTACACTACTCTTATGCAAGGATTTATCGAAGAAGGGAATTTGGAAGGGGCTTTGAAAATTAGAGAACGAATGGAAGAGGTTGGGTGCATGTTAACCAATGTATCAGTAAATGTTTTAATTAATGGATTCTGCAAAGAGGGTAGAGTAGAAGATGCTCTCACCCTTTTACAAGAAATGGCCCTTGAGGGATTCCATCCCGATAAATTCACCTTCAATGCTTTGGTGAATGGTCTGTGCAGAACTGGGCATGTTGAGCAGGCCTTAGAGATCTTGGATGTGATGCTTCAGGAAGGGTTTGATCCAGATATCTTCACTTACAACACATTGATATCTGGACTCTGTAAATCTGGTGAGATCGAGGAAGCCATGGAGGTTCTAAATCAAATGGTGTCTAGGGGTTGTTTCCCAAACACTGTTACCTACAACACTCTAATCAGCACCATGTGTAAGGAGAACAGGGTAGGAGAAGCTACTGAGCTTGCTCGTGACCTTTCAACAAAGGGGCTCTTACCTGATGTATGTACATTTAACTCTCTAATACATGGTCTCTGTATGTCTGGTGACCACAGGATTGCAGTGGAACTCTTCAAAGAGATGAAAAATAAGGGTTGCCCACCAGATGAGTTTACTTACAATACATTGATTGATAACCTTTGTTCGAAAGGGAGACTGGAGGAAGCATTGGGACTGTTGAAAGAAATGGAGTCAGGGGGCTGTGCACGAAATGTAGTAACATATAATACTCTGATTGATGGCTTCTGCAAGAATCAGAGGATTGAAGAGGCGGAGGAAATCTTTGATGAGATGGAACTGCAAGGTGTTTCAAGGAACTTGGTAACTTATAACACCCTTATTGATGGTCTTTGTAAAAACAAGAGGGTGGATGAAGCTTCACAACTTATGGACCAGATGCTGATGGAAGGATTGAAACCTGACAAATTCACCTATAATTCCTTGCTTTCGAACTTTTGCAGGATAGGAGATATAAAAAGGGCAGCAGAGATCATCCAGACCATGACTTCAAATGGGTGTGAGCCAGATGCAATCACCTATGGAACCCTCATTGGTGGGCTGTGTAAAGCAGGTAGAGTCGAGGTTGCCAGTAGGCTACTCAGATCTTTACAAATGAAAGGAATGGTTCCTGCCCCACAAGCCTATAACCCTGTAATTCAAGCACTATTTAAACGGCAAAGGGCAAAAGAAGCCATGAGGCTTTTTAGAGAAATGATTGAGAAGGGTGAACCTCCAGATGCTATTACTTACAAGATTGTTTTCCGTGGCCTCTGTTGCGGAGGTGGACCTATTGGAGAGGCTGTCGATTTTGTGGTTGAGATGACAGATAAAGGGTTTTTGCCTGAGTTCTCCTCATTCTCTATGCTTGCTGAAGGTCTTTGTGCTTTAGCCATGGAGGACACACTAATAAGGCTTGTTGATCTGGTCATGACGAAAGCAAAGTTCTCAGAAAATGAGGTTTCCATGATAAAGGGTTTCCTTAAGATTCGGAAATTTAATGATGCCTTAGCCACCTTTGGCCGTCTCTTAAATAGTAGGAAACCCAGAAAAGTTTACAGGTGAAGCTGCTAGGATAAATGCATGCTTTATGTTGTAGCCTGCAGATAAAGCCCACCTATCTGTGTGGTTATTTATATGGTGTTGAATCAGAACAAATCTAATGGATGAGTAATAAATATAACTGAACATGTTCAGAGGTGGGCAGTGTTTTAAAATCCCATTCATCAGCTTAGCTCTATAAGATGTTCTACATCATGTAATATTTGGTTGGCCTCTTGAAGTGGAGATTGACTTTATACCTTCAATTTCTTCAACATGTTCAATTTGCACCTTCTTGTTCGTGTGTGCGTGTAGCCAAACATGGTAAAATTTCATAGCATTTTGAAGATCCTCTCCATTCCTGTTCTTCATGTTTGTAGTTTCATGCACCTTGGAAAATATGAATTGAGCATCAATTGTCTTAACATATGTACACACCCCCAATCACAAAGCCTCATATGGAATTGCATTACCAGCCTGATGATCTCATCCACAGTGAGCTTCAATAGGACCACACTCCGGATTGGGTATATGAATTCAAGGAGTGCACCCAACTGAGCACAAATTTATACTTGTCAGCTACAGTTTCAACAGGTAAGGAAGTATTGTGGTGCCTGTATAGGACCTGGAAAAAAAAATTATTGGATCCTTGAAATGATAAAACAACTCCTTTTGAGTGTAATTAGTTAGGTAGTTCTGGTAAGGTAGTAATTATTTTCTGTTTCTAGTTATCAGTTAAAAGTGAGTATTTTATAGTTCTTAGTAAGTCGTAAGCTGGCCAATGGTATTTATTTTCTTTTAGGACCCAACTTGATACCACCAAACTTTTGGATCATATCATGACACCCAGTTTAGGATACACTGCTAGAGAGCATCTTTGGATGTTTTAGTAAGTGCAGAGCCAGCAAACAGTAGGGACAGATTTCAAATACAAACAAGGGTTTTGCGTGTTACCATACTTCAGTTGTTTGCATGATTTTTTCCTTCTTTTAATGCAATGTATTCCTAACAGTTTTAGACTTAATTTATCAGATATTGTCTTCTTAGCATGTGGAGAAGCTAACCATCCCAGCAATCCCTGATTTTCTGGAGACCTGGATGACATGATTTTCCCTCAAACTGTTGGAGTTATCCCACAGAGAGGATATCAGGAATATGAGTATGATACTCTTTGCAGGCATGACATTATGGCAGAAGTCCCTTGTGTAAAGACTTTTTTTTTTATAGGACTTTGTGTAACACAGACACAAACGAAGCTATATGTATTTTGACATTCTCTATATCCCATATCACTGAATCTTGGTGTAGTTTAATTTTGAATGTTCAAAATTGGTGAAGTTGACTTTCTCTATTACGTGTTATTTGTTGATAAGAAGCAGGTCGGTATTGTTGGCAATCTTGAGAAAGTCACTGAACAGAATTTTGTTGGTGGCCAGGGTGCTGATGATCAAGCACTTTTGTGTTGTGGTGGACCTGACTATAGAATGTCTGTTGAATCGACTCTATGTACACACTCAGTAGATAGCCTTCTTGGTATCAGAAGCTGGAAATCCTGCAGGTACCATGACTCAATGAAATTTTGTTTTCCTTAAGTTACTTCATGTCAAGTTTCAGCTTAAAAGGGCGTACCCAGTGCACAAGGCTCCCCCACCACTATGGGGTCTGGGGAGGGTCATAATATAAGCAGCCTTACACCCGCTTTGCAGAGAGGCTGTTTCCTGACTCGAATCCCTACCACTAGGTCGCAATGGAGCAACCTTACCATTACGCTGAGGTCCGCCCTCATGTCAAGTTTCAGCTTAAAGGTATAAAATTGGATTAGCTTTATTATTGTTATGTACTGGACTCTTGCTGTCTAAACTAGAAGATTGATGAGAAGACAAAATTTAGGCTTTCTAATAGGATGCTGGTTTAGAGTCAGAATATGCATACCTGAATTGAGTGACAACATATGTTTTCCTTGAAAGTCAAGAACTAAGCAACTGCAAATTATATCATTTTTTTTTTAATCGTTTAAGAAATTGATCGGACCATGCAGAGTAACAGATGTAAAGAAGTAACCAAAACTCTCAGGTATCTAGACATGATTCTACGCCTAACAGTCTGATTCACTTATTGTGTGGTTTTGTCCTAAACCCATGGTTTCAGAAATTGGATTGGAATTGGCTTACCCAGATCCAACTAATTCCAATTCCTACCTCTTATTTTGGAATCAGCCATGAATGTTCTTTGATCTTCCTTTTGCCCTTTTTTCCTTCTTTTAGTCAATAATTTAGCAGAAAATTAATGAACCTTACCTCATATAGCAAGATCTACTAGTCTTTTGAATCAAAAACTCCAAAAAACCACAGATTAGTGGAAATATTTGCTTCATCCTATTCCAAATCTAGGGTCCAGACTGATTCCGAACTGATTCAAATCGGAATCAATGGAGACCAATCTTGTCTGATTCTGGGTTTTTGAACCTTGCCTCAACCAAAAGTTCTTCAGTGAAATTTAAGATTATTACTTATTCATTCCGCCTCATAGTGTTCCCCTTTGGTTGTTTGTGTCATTACACCAAATCATTTGTTTCTGACTCATAATGTTCCTTTTTGGTTGTCTGATAACACCAAATCATTTGTAGTGTAGTCTTACAATCATTACTTACCTGTTATTGCTGTTATGCCTCTATGTGGTTCCAGCAAAACGTTCTTTTTTTTTTGGTCCTTCCGTTACTGCATGATTTTCTTAAGATTTTCACTTGCTTCTTCAATTGTAATATTTCCAGATGAAGGGAAACAATGCTCAGTTGCTATTGGAGATTTGACACCCTCATTGATGCAGCACTCCCTTGAACCTCCCTCGTGGCTCCCTCTACAGCCTTGGGGGGCAATCACAGGCTTCCTCTTCCACTCCTTGAACGATAAGTCCACAATGGTCCCCTTGGTCAGGGCTATCTACCACATCAGGGCCACAACTGCCACCAACGACAGGAAATGCTCTGCTCTAGCAACCATGGGGGCTTGATCTTGTTGCTCACTCCAGACATGGTACTGTTCTAGCACAATGTTGTCCCAAGGCTTGGTACTGATGTTGCATTCTTTGCTGAGGAGGTGGATGAGGAGGGCAATGGCCCCGTCCAGGCACTGAGTGTGGAGGGAGGGAGAGAGAGAAGGGCATCAAGGAGTAGGGGGATGGGGGATGCGGAGGTGCACGAGCGGGAGAAGGATCACGAGGCCAACAGGGGCAGCAGGTGACAGTGGTGGGTGATAATGGGGCCAATGGGGGCAGTAGGGAAGGACGATGTGGGGGGGGGGGGGGGGAGAAAGAAAATCAGACACAGAGATAGCAAGGAGGGCAGCGGCAGAAGCAGCTGCACTGAACCCTCTCAAGCCAAAAGTTCATGTTCGTTCCTTCATCCTAGTGTTGGGAGAGTCTTTTCCCGCTTCTGGTATCGTCAAGGAGGAGGTGGTGGTGAGGGGGCAGGAGATGAGATCAAGGAAGCAGTCAGCAACATGTTTTGTAGGTGTTGGTATCAAAAAAGTTGGAGATACGAAAGAGAATGCCCCAAACATATTATTTCAAACTTGAGGTACCCAGGTGTATAAACCCTAAAGTTGATTGAAGAAATCTGATTGGAGAAGCTTGGCCATGTTCATTTGTATACACTTCTTTTTCCAAACTTCCCGACAGAAAGTGACATGCATGGCAATCACACTTTTTTTTTTCCCTTCTGGAAATAGATAGCATTTGCTACTAATCGCAAAATGATACATAATTGAGGTCTATCACCTCTTAATTTTTTTAGTTCTAGTCCTGGAAGAAAGTTTATGAGCTACTGATATCAAACTCCAATCATGTTTTGAAATAGATACATAGAGAGTCCATGGCCAGTGTTGTTCTTCCCATTTCATCAACCAATCAGCTAAAATTCCTGGCAGTCAGTCAGTGCCCTTTTAGTCCTTGTTACAATTCCATTGCATTTGCTTCTTGGGTGCATTCTGTGAAACCAAAATCCATATAGGCAACTACAAAAGTTATTATCCTTTTATCAAAAAGAAAAACTGCAAAAATTATTATTAATCATGATAACAGTGGACCAACCAGCTTCTTGAGTTACTGGGTTAAAACTTCAATCACATATAATGATAAGGGGGGTTATAGTGGGTTGATGAAGATGGTCGTATAAAGATGTGATGATGCACTATATGTTCTTCCCCAGTTATAAATAGGGAGGGGGATCACTGGCAGGCTGCGTGGTCTCTGCACCAATGCAGGGGCAATTGAAATGCACAGGAGCATATAGGGGTGGGGCAGTCATTTCACCCTTCTTGTGTCTGGCAGCATGCCTATGGTACAAATCATTTTACAGAAAGTAACAGGAAATCATTAGGGGCCAATCCGATTCTACTTCAGAATGACAAAAAATACACAATGGGTCCACAGTCACAATCTTCCTCCGATCAATAGTATCTTCCAAAAGAAAATTTTGAACTTGGATTGAGTTTTCAATTTCCATAGGGCCTTCCATGCAAAGCAGACAATGACGTTCATCTCCAACAAGAGGTAAATATCTAACTGAATGGACAGCTAGCTGCAACCTTAGTAATCAGATTACTTTTTTCTGCTGGAAGGGCAAAACCAGAAATCCCGAAATGAATTCCAATTGTGAGGGATCTTTGATATCTGTTTTGCATTACTATGAGAACAAATTGAAATGTACTGAGTTGTTGGTTCCAATTGCTATTAAAATAAGCTCAGAAGCATTAGGCATACTGAATCTTAAACATTGGAAGCCATGGTTAGTCTAATGTTTTTGCTATCACCCATTTTCAAACAGAGTAGCTGCTTCAAAATTGGGAGAACATGTTTAATGCTATTCCAGATCCAAGAACCATTTTTCAGATGTAATCTCAGGTTGAAGAAGGAAATATTCCTGAAATATTTGGATTTTAACACAGGCATAACTTTAGAAGCAAAAGCTTTATTGTGAATTAAGCCCATAGATTTAAGCCTACAAATTGTACTCCAAGGAATAATGGTCAACTTTCTATCTAATACTTCTCCCCTTTCCAAAAAGCAGTATTATATCCAAACCTTCGGCCTAAGTAGTCCCGCGAGCCTATACTAACCTCACAACCGCATGGTTAAGGTCATGCCAGAGTTGAATGAGAGTCATTCAACTTTCACTGAAAACAATGAATAGCACTAAACACCCCATGTGAGTGGCCCTAATGAGGTAAGAAGAGTTAAACTCAGAACCACAAGCTTCCTGAGGCAAAGATCCCTTGCCAATGAGAACAAACTTGACTAGAACTCATCATATATGTTGGAATAGAGTTGAGAACAAACTTGATTAGAACTGAGCACCCTACCTGGAATAGCAAGTTTTCTCTCCAATTTGACAATCTAGTCTTTGACGCTATCAAACAATGCATTGGAGAGCAAGACTTTTGGCTCTAGGAATAAACAGAGGGGTATTCAAACATTTAGAATCTTTACTCATTTTTTTTCTCCCAAAGCCTACAACTTTGAGAAAGAACACTAGTAGAGGTTTAAAGTTGGGACAACATTTCCAGAGAATTCACACCTCCAATGTCAGTGCACTGCATAAGCTTGCTGTGTTATGGTAGTTGGCAATGTAGTGAGCAGCTTGATGAAGGTGAGTTGGCCAGCTTAGCTTTTAGGCTCAAAGGGAAGACTATTATGGAAGAGCAAAGTAGAGCTAAAACTACGTGGGTTGACATGGTTGAGCTTGGTTGTCGTCAAACATAATATCTACGAGTAAAATTAGAAATATGAAAATAAAGTACCAGCCAGAGTGTAGCTACCATAGTTTCAAAAATTGAGAATCGGATTCATGCCAAGAACCCCTAGAATTGCTGAGTTTTCAAATCTAAAGGCTGAATTAGGGTTCTTGGGACCCATTCCTCCGAATTGGAATATAGAGCGAATCGATTTGATCTCTTATTCTGTGTTTTATGACGCTGGTAGCTACACAATGTATTTTTTTTTTTATAAGAAAATATATTTAGAAAATAAAACATTGTTTAGGTCCACTATTAAAACTTCCTTTGCCTATTTATCTAGCATTGTTTGCAAGCTTGTGGGTCATTTTCACCTAAGCTCTTTCGACATGTTTACAAACCTAAAATATTTAAACAACACAGAGATATCCCACAAAGGCCTTAAAGAGTTCCCATGGCCACAGATGAAACATACTCTGCTCCATCCACTCCATTGAGTTGACTGGGTTTGACCAAGTTGATTCATAGGATTTGACCAAAATTAAGATTCCTCTACAAAAGAGAGCGTATTATCCTTGAAAAATTGCAATCTTTTACTATTAGTGCCAAAAAAAAAAAAATAGAAACGAAAGGAAAAGAAAAGAGAAGAAAAGAAAATAAATTGTGAGAAAATAAAAAGAGTATGTATGCTTGGTTACCAAGAGAAGAAAAGAAAAGAAAAGAAAAAAATTCAAAAAATTTTGAATTTTAGGAGACAGATAGACACATAGGAAATCATTGTGTAATCATTCATTTTTGTCTTATTATGTTTTTATATTTTCTCATGTTTTCCTGTATTTTTAGCAAGAAAATTTTTAGGGGAACAAAAGAAAATTTTATAATTTTCAAGAAAAATTTTAAATTTGAAAAGGAGAATCTTCTCTTGGTGAAGAATGTAAAGAAAAATTCCTAACCAAGGGAAAAAAGTACAAAGAGTGTACTTTTTATTTTATTTTATTTTCTTTATTTTCTTTATTTTCTTTATTTTCTTTGTTTTCTTCTCTTGGCTACCAAACATAGCCTTAGGTTAGGAATTTTGAAACTCAATTCATTGAAAGCTTGACAGACAAAGTCAGCAAATTTGTGTATAATATACATATTTTTCTTTATCGGAACATTTCAATTAAGAAAGTACAATTTTCCGTATATTAAAAAACGGTTTCATAGGCGTATTTTAATGGTGTTCTTATTATACGCAAATAATACGTTTATTGTCTATTAAAATGTTTAGTTAAAAAAAAAAAAAACCCTAATTTCGATTCCCGACCCCTCTTCCCTAATCCTTTCGACTGAGAAAACCTCAAATCCAGCCCTTCGTTAGTCCGAGTCTTCAATTCTTCTCCGTCTCCGTTCCCGGTGGTCGGCGATCAAGGACGACCGAGCATTAGCACCTCTTGCTCCCTTCCACTTCTCTCTTTCTCTTCCGATCGGTTGTTGAAAATCCAATCGCCGGCGATTGTAGCAGCTGGAGGGCAATTGCAGCAACCAAATCAGGTGGGACTCCTATTCAACCCTGCGCATGTTTTCCTCTGTTTTTTTATTTCTCTTTTGGTTAATAATAATATTGTTGTGTTACCCATCCCCTTCTCTTGAGTTCTACTTCTAGTTTTAAATTTGAATCTGTTGTCGAGAAGATAAAATTTCTTTCCTTCAATTCTTCTTCAAATCTGAAATTTCTAAATTCTGTTTTTTTTGTGTACGATCTCAATTTTTAATTACTTATCTGATTAGTTGCATAATCCCCTAACTGAATCCTTTATGGAGCCCTGCCCGAAGAGGCTTAAGATTGTTTGACCAAGCGGCATCCCACTCAATACTCAATAGCTTTGGCAGCACTGCAAGCCAAACGGTCCAGGGATTATCAAACCTGCCGAATTCTGCATAGCTATATGATGGGATTTATCAGTATTTTTCTCTTACTTTTATCTTTCTAAGATAGGCCCAACCTGATTATCATGAACTTGGGCAGAGGTCGGATTTTTTTTTTTTTCACACAGCCTTATTTGCCTTATTTTATTTTAGACGAAATATCACTCTCTTCATCTGAACTCTCCCTCTGAACTCTTCCTCTGAACTATGGCCAAATATCAAGTTCCCTACATTTTTTCAAAAATATCACTCCTTTTCCCCCTAAACTCCAAGATTCTATCTTCCATCCCTCACCATAAGGAATGGCTGTGAAGTCATAAAAAAATTTCTCCTAATACTGAAACTACCCCATACAAATTGAATATCCATTATGTCCTTCATGTAAAATCAACCAAATCCTTTTCTCCTCTCAATTGACCAAACCCCTTTTCCCTGTTCAGCAAACCTATCTGCATCTCCTTCTTCACTGCAGGGATGAAAACCTAGGCACGATTTTGTATCGGAGGAACCTCGATTGGAGCCCTAGAAAAGCTCTGAAGCTCTGCCTGCATGAAGCCCTCGAAGCCTTCTCAATGCCGTCTGCTTGCATCGCCATTTCTCTCTGATTTCTACTGAGACCCTCTCCTCTCAGATCTATGGCAAGTCTTCATCTCTCCATCTCGTCTTCATCCTCACAATTTCTCTTCGTTGCTTCTGCTCTTCTCTGTAGAAGTTATTCTATCTGTATCTTCTTTTCTCTCCTATTTACAAATCCCATCCATGTAGGGTCTTCCAATTTTAGAGTACTAAAAAAAAAAAACCTTAGTTTGCTCTTTAGAACTCTTTCTCAGTTCAGATTTGCTGGAGGAGATTCATCAACCCATTTCTGTTTTCTTCAAATCCTATCTTTCAGATTCCTTTCAAAGACCTCAAACTATCAATCACTGTAGATTACCTCGTTAACTCATGTGGGTTGTCCCCAGAATTAGCTCTCAAAGCCTCCAAACATTTAACCCTCAAGACCACCAACAAAGCAGATTCTATTCTATCATAATTTCTTATATCTATTTATTCTCAGATTCGATCCTGACAAATCTTGAAATAAAAATCGAATTGCTTTGTAATATAGGCATTTCAGGTTCCACGCTCGCAAAGATCCTCTCAAGATTCAGTAACTTCTTATGGTCAATTTAGAGAGAAATCATCCCTACCTTAAAGAGTTCCTTAAGAAATTCATCCACACCAATGAGAAGATTGCTGTTACTCTAGGTCGTATCGGCCAAAGCTATCGTGTTCATGAAACAATGGCAATCAATATTGAGATCTTGTGAAATCGTGGTGTATCAGAGTCCAACATTTCGACAGTCAGGGAGAGTCCAACATCCTCCCCCATTCAAGGGGTAGTTTTGGTATTAGGAGAATTTTTTTTATGACTTAACAATCATTCCTCACAGAAAGGGATGGAAGATAGAATCTTCGAGTTTAAGGGGAGGGGAGTGATATTTTTGGAAAAGCGTAGGGAGAACTTGATATTACGCTATAGTTCAGGGGCGGGGAGTGATATTTCCTCTTTATTTTATTTTTAAAGGATGCTGAGATTGATGATCTTTCAAGATGATTTGGTATTCAAAGGACTGAAATTGGTTTAAGTTAGCAGCCACATTCCTCATCAGTTTCTTGGTAGGAAAATGCAGGTTATTTGTATAAGTTGCCGAGGGATAAGGTGTTAATTTATTGTTGTTTCAGAACTTACTATGTTTACCGATAGATTTTCTACTCTAACGGTATAACCACCTCATTGCAAGTGGTCCAATGGACTCGACGGCTCACATGTGCACCTTGCACACTCCAAGAACGGACTGAGGCTATATGTAGATGTTTTCTCCTTTGAGAAGGGGGGGGGGGATGCTAGGTTTTGATTCTGAGGAAAGAGGGCTGGTTCTAGGGGGGTTTGATCAATTTCTGAAGTGATTTAGGAGGATTTGGTTGGGGTTTTTGAGTGATTTCAGTCATCTTAGGGTTGAGGAACACTATAGGGTTTTGGTTAGGAAGAAGTGCTCTAGTTCTGTAGATCTGGGCAAGGGGTTTCTCTCTTGATTCCTGGAGAGTTAGGTTTCTCTTCCACTTGATTTAGATTCTTTTCTTTGAGAGAGGTTGAGATCTGCGAGTTCTCTTTGTGATTCTGTGCTCTGATTTCGAAAGGAATTTCGGTTCTTTTCTTATTTGTCTGCTGCTTTTGAGAACCATTGTTGATTTTCGATGATTTGCTTGTGATGCTGTAGAGGATGAACCTGGAATTTTTCAGAACCTAGTCTCATTCTTATGGTGCTCAGATCTGAAGGTCAAGGTTGCTCTTCGATTCTAGGGTTTCTTTGGTATTGGGATACTCTGTGGCTTTCTTTTCGTTAGTTTGGCCATCCATTTGGACATTCTTAGTTAAGAACTCCAAAGTTCATTTGCAATGCCTTTTTGTTATATTTTTTTGAGGAGGTTCAAGTCTCATCTCCCTAGAATGCTCATGTAGATTTCCTTTCAGTAAATATGGTATGTGATTGAAATCTCTTTAGTTTATAGTCTTATTTCAAATCTTGATTAGAGTAAAGATTTAATGCCTCTTATGTTGGAGTGTTATCCAATTCGATGTTACATGCTGATTTTACCTCCCCATATGGTCTGATTTGCAATAGTTTTTCCGTAGTTCTTTCCCTGAATTCTCCTGTGATTACTTTGTTGTGTTTAATGTTCGAGGCTGGGAATCAGATCTGATATTGCTTGCTGTGAATAACAATGGCCTATGCCTGAATTATTTTGCTCCTTTACTTCTTTTTCTTTATGTGAATTCTCCTGTATCATGCCTTTTTCTGGCAGTATCATAAAGTCTTGGAATCATAATCTTTCCTTTGATGGTTATGAATATATATATATATATATATATTGCTAATCTGTAATGAGTGTGCCCTTGACTTGATGGCAAGCTGAGGATAGCCCTGGTTCCCCCCTGGATTGAGTGGCTAAGGTCTACTTAGGATTTTGATATTGGACTCTTTGAGTTGGGTCTCGGATAATTAATCCATGGATTGGGATGAATTAATCCAGGTGGGTATGGATGGAAGTCGCCAAGAGTATAGTTGAGCTAGATCTCTTACTTTTAAGGCTCCCCAATTCCGGGTTTCTCAGTTCCTACACGAGTTTAAGATTCTCTTATTTTAATTTGAAATTGAATTTTGATTTTGATGTAGACCTTCTAGCTTATATTAGGCTGAGCTGATTGGGCTTAGTTAAGCTTTGACTGAAGTTTTGGTTGGTGGTTTATCCTATGAATGGTAAAGAGGTATTAAACCCAGATGTTATTATAGGTTCATTTGCCAATATTTGGGTATGGAATGTGTGAGGAAAATATTGAGTTTGCTATGGGCTTGTGAGTGTATGAATCTGTTAATGAGGGATCCCAGGGACACTTGTATCACTTGGGTGCTAATTCCTCTTTTGTTTTTTTTTTCTCTTGTACTTCAAATAAAATGGTTTTTAATAGTCCAAAAATAAAAAATTATTTTTTCCAAAATATACATCTTTCTCAAAAAATCCCTTAAAAGAAAAAGAGATGCATTTTAAATTAAAAAAAAAAAAAAAAGATCTTTTCTCTTGATGCCTTTAGCCTTTGGAGCTTTGATCGCTTGATCAGTAGCCCTATATTGTTAGGCAACATTTGATGTAGATAAGTCACTTAAGCTTATTTTATTGCAAATAAGCCTTGGGTTGTGTTATATATGTGTTGGGCCTTTGATCCCATGGGTTTTCTTTGAAATGGACCACTTTAATGGGTCTAAAATATGGGTAGAAGGTAAGAAAACGGGATTTAATTCATTAGTTTAATTAGTTGTTATTTAATTCAATAAAGGCCCATTAAGCTATTGGTTGGTTGTAAAGTCCTATATGGACTATTAGTTAGTTAGTGCTGTTGGAGTTATAAAATCAAGTCATAGCCCTAGTTTGAATTCCTAGTTGTAGTAGAAGTGTCTAGTCCTATTAGGAAACTAGCTCCTAGTTGTAGTAGGAGTGTCTAGCCCTATTGGGAAACTAGCTCCTAGTAGTAGTTTGATTGCTATTCTGCCATCTGTAAATAGAGGAGCCTATGTGCTCATAATGGCAGATTTGAATAAAGAAAATTGCAGTTATTATGTTAAAACAACTGAGATAGTTGTGGGTGAGAAGCTTTGGCCAAGACAGCCACTCCTCCCCCACTTTCCCTTGTTTTTTCTTTGTTTAATCTTTCTATTTTCATTCTTAATTACTGCTGTTTATGTTTACTGTTGCTGTGAGTATTAAAGAAGTTGAGACCTGTCCAAGCATTAAAAACCAAAATCGATCAGCCAAAGAGTTCCTGTTCTTGAAGCCAATCGACCCTCATTGCTGCCCAAGTATGAGATCTAGTCTGCAGATCCTTTTGGGGACTGGTTCTACACTTTTAGAAGATCAATCGATCCTCTCTTGAAGATCATCTGACGTCGACCAGTTATTCTGAAGAATCTTGAAGTTTTCTCTCTCCTAGGTCAGAAAATCAAGAAAGCTTGTAACTTCACAACCACCCGTCAGAATCCTCTCAACTTTGGGGGTTTTTTTACCCTCCCTAGGGATTATCTACGCCCAAGAGTGCAACTCAATCGGACTCTTACAGACCTGGCCGCACCTCTCTCTTTCCAGCTCTATAGAAGGTCTTTCTCTCTCCTATCGGGTTGGGTTTTGGGCTGATTTTGTTCCTGTATGGGTATTGTATCCTTGGGGGTTTATTTGATGGTCTTATTTCTTTGTTTCCTACTCCTATTTGCATTGTTTGGGGGTTATAAACTGCTAGGGTAGTTTCTTGTAATCTACTCCTGCAACATTAATCGGGCCCTAGCCTTCTTTTATTTTTACTTACTGATTTGGAGTCCATGGGTTGAGAAGTCAAGGCTTCGGGCTTCAATTAGTCCAACCACTCCAATTTGTTTGAGGATGCATTCACTCTATCCCAATTCATTTCACCCGTTTCTTCATGAATTTAGCCCATTTCAAATCTTGTTTTAAATTGAGTTGGTTTTGGCATTTTATTTTAATTCATTTGGTGTGTCTCCTTGATGCACTTAACCCATTTCAGATTCAGTTTTGTGAGGAGTTGGATTCGATTCAACCCATTTGATTTATTTTAAGTTTTGAGTCCTTGAGGATTAACCCATTCATGATTAACTTCTCGTTTTGCTAGGGCCAACAGTCCATTTTAATTTCAAACCAATTAGATATCAAAAACCAATTTTCATTTCAAGTCGCTTCTCTTTCCTTTTCTCTTTCTCTTTTCTCTCTAAATCCATGCTCCAAAACGATAAAAATTAGGTCTAGGGATTTAGTCTAGGACGTGCTAGGACAGGATGGGTGTGCCTGACACAATACTGGCCCGTAGTATAGGAACGTCAAATGGAAGGTTTACAACATCATGAGGAGAATCTTGGTTGCCATGGGAGGGATGACTCCTCATCCAGCCCACAACCTTATATCTTTGATTACTCCAATCATTTGGAACTACATTTCTGATTTTTTGAGATTTAATGTTTATCCTAGTATGGGAGAATTATGGTCTTATTCATACTTGTTGATTTCCTCATAATTTTCAATATTAGATCTTTGAGCTCATTGTATTATATGATGACATGGGATGATATTCTCACATAATGACATGGACATGCCCAGGGATATGGACATAGACCATACCTCATCCCATGAGTCATTAGTTTTCTCTTTCCTAAAGGAGAGAGACATTTTTTGGTCCTGGGCTCACACCTTGGTGGCGACTTCCTACTTTTGGTTTTGGTATAACTTCCTGCGATATTGGAAGTGTATCCCACCCCACCACGCGGTTCCCCATGAGATCCATATGGTCGTACCTCTACATTACCGTCTGTTATTTCGTTTTTTTTTCCCGTAATATTTGACTATTTTTTACCATACTGTTCAAGTTCTAAGCCATTTAAAACACGTTCATACCGAACACCTTTTTTTGTTTTTTTTGCCATTTCCGTTTTAACTACCTATGATCCAGATTTGTGTAATTTTAATCAAAGCAATAACAATGGTTGATGAGAGATTGAAACTTTTGGTTTCCTTGAAATTAATATTTGATGATAAATTAATAATAGGTCATTTACGAATCATATGTATATGTTTTACCCAATTCGACAAACACTAGAGACCATGTATAGTTGCTTACCATTTAAACTGTATGAAATTCTAGTAATTCATTTCATATAAAACCTTTTATATTTTTACCCAATATGCTTTGAATCAATTCTTTGAGTTGATACAATGGCTTTTCATGCTGTGAATTATGTAAATGATTTCACATTATCACTGTCTTCCAATTCTCAGCCGCCACTAGATTTGAAGAAGATAAAATAAAAATGAAGAAGTATGGTTTGCAGCTTAGAGTTCCGCCATCACAGCAGAAGAGGCAGCCAATAAGACCTACCATCCCCCCTCCTGGATTCCATGATGATGATGAAGACGATGTTGAAAAGGAGATTGCTCGGCATGCTGCCAAGAACAAGTCACTCAAGGATGTGAGTAAGCCCTCAAAAGAATCTCTCTCTCTCTCGCCTCACTTTTCTCTGTGTTGGATATTTTGTTCATTTATTTATTTATTTCATGTATTCACTTTTGAAGATTGAAGAGCAGCACAAGAAAGCCTTGGAGGAGGACCCCTCAATCTTTGACTATGATGGTGTATATGATTCAATGAAAGAGAAGATTGCCCGCCCTGTTGCACAAGATCGCCAGGAGAGAAAGGTACTTGAATTTCCAAATGTTGATCTCATATTAGCATTTACCCTCAATAGAGAACTCTTGAGTAGTTTAAAAAATCTAGCATTTGAATATTTGTTTCCTAAATTGGTTGCCAACAATTGATATTTCATACTGAAAAATTTAATTTTCTTCTGTTCAACTATGAGGTAAATTTGCATGTTTGTCCATCTGTCCTAACTCCGTACGCTTTACTTGACCTTACTTAGTTGAAGCAAGTAAAGATTTTGCCAAATGTTTCTCAAGTTTCATGATCCTTGCTCTATCCATTTTAATCGAAAGGTTCCTTACCAGATTCTTGATTGTAAGTTATACAAATATGCTGAGAGTTTCCTTTCTGCTTACCCCTTCCTCAAAAATGTTCTTCTCCTTCGATTCAAAACTGACTGTAATTGTACTCATTCCCAAATTAAGTGGCTTATGGACTTCAAGATTCATTGTGTAACAAAATCAAGGAGAAAGCAACCAGATTCTATGAAGAGAAGAAGAGGGAGAAGAGGGAGAAGAGGGAGAGAGTAATAGAACACGATGGGATAATACCCCTTATCATGGGCTAGTCTTTTATATATATATATATATATATATATATATTGTCAAGTAAAAATAACTCTTGGTAGGGAGTCCTACTAAGACACTGAGTCTAATAAATGGAGTTATAAATATAAAAGGAAAATAACAACTAACAAGCTAACCTAGAGCTAATTTAGTTCTGACTAAAATACTATCCCACGTTACAGCACACTACCCACGATACACTTTTACACATGGCCATGAGTTCAGGATTAGAAAATTAAGAGCTTGTTTTAGAGTTTATTTTTTAGTGCAATAGCTACTGAACAGAGGAAAAAATCAGATATATTGCCTGGTCTATATATTCTCTGATGCAAGACACATGCCAAATTTATGTCGGAGCATCAACGTGTCCCAAAGCTTCCTATACATTTGAAGGCAGAAACTCCAATTAAATGAATTTCTTTTTGAGTTGTGAGAGGATTTGGGGCATAGGTCCTTTTGAAATCTTGGTATCACGAATCTGAGGCTAGATCAGGTATTTATTATGGGAGAGTACGGTTGAAACCATCATATTTCTCTGTATAAACATGATTGTGATTCGGCTGCATTTCCAGGAAGTTGGTTCTATTTTCATTGAAGTATGGGAGCCTGATTCTATGTTAAAGCAATAAGCATTTTATTTTTTAGTCATTTAAGGTGATTTAAATTTAAAACTGTAAATCATGAGTATAGTTGTTAGGGAGTTATGGTGTTTCTATTTCTATTATGAGTAAAGAAGAGTGCAGAACAGTATATAGAGGCTAATTAGGGCACCCTACAAAAAGAGACCTTGGGACATTGAAATCAAGGTTGTTGTTTAGTTTCAAGCTTTTGGTTATATATTATTGGAGCTTTCAGTTTTTAGTGCAATTTGAGCTGCAAAAGATGAATTTAATTGCTGTGTGCAACATGTAATTGTTATAGTTGGTTTCATCGTATTCAATTCTTGATGTATGAGTAATGATTTTAACATCCCTAGTTTCTCCTTTTTTCTGGTTTAAATGGCTAGACAGCTTTCATTGAACTCTTAATTTGGTTCAGCTTTAAAAGAATTTAGAATTGTTCTATTTGGTTGGGGTGGACTTAAAAACAGCCTCTCCTGTGAAGCAGGGGATAAGGCTGCGTACATCTGCCCCCTCCAAGACCCTGCAGTAGCAGGAGCCTCGTGCACTGGGTTGCTCTTTGGTTGGGGTGGACTTGAGTGTCTGTTGTGTTGAACTAGGACTCAAGTAGACAGCTATGAACCTATTCTACAATAGGATCACCCATGCTAACAACACTACACTATACCACCAATTTCCAGCATTAGTAAATAACAGACTCCCAAACAGTAGGTGAACTGCAAGGTATTTCAATTATTATGACTCTCAAGAATGCTTAACGGTGCCTTAAGATGAAGTCCAGCCACAGAGTTTAGGTCTATCACAGTAGAGTGTGTGCCGACAACCAGAGAACCAAATCATTTCCAGAATTAGTAACTAGGGTCCTTAGATTTGGAAACCTTCCGAGTTGAAGTAGTACTCTTAGACTGGAATAACTCTGAAAAAATCTCAGCCTATTCTGATGGCTGGATCAAGAAATATAAGGGAGTCTCAAAGTTAGAAAGTAGAATGCAAAAATAGCAAATCACAGCATACAGTATTATTCAGCCATTGAATGGCGCTGAAACTACCATTGAAGGAAGGGCCTAAGGAGGGTATTAAACTTTCAAAATATGGGCTGAAGGTGATGGTTGGTCTGGAGTTTCTTGGACATTCTGCTGCAGAAAATACCAGAACAATAGAGCTGCAGGGTATGGTATTGGGTCTTCAACTAGAATTTGATGGAGAACCAGCAGAGCAGTCTTCCAATGATCAACAGAAATAATAACTGAGGTGACAATGCGCTCAGTTCCTCGCAGATGAAAGCTCTTACAGAGTAATAAAATAGAAACCGAGAACCCGAAGTAGAAAGAAGAGGAAGAAGATTGTTTGGGGGGTGGGGAGGGGAAGGAGGATATGACCAAGGCCTCACCTATGGCTTTGGTCAGTCTCTCACTGCCTAGGTATCTCACCTCAACGTTTCACTCAGCAACTCGGTAAAAACCAGATCTCAATCAGCTTCATTAATCGTGGGAAAGGACTCTAAAGCTCCATTGCATATGGCTACTGCTATCACTAGAAAGGAAATAACACAAAATAGCAAGTCCCTTACAAGGAAAAACTGGGACCATGTACAGCAAGCACCTTAAGATCCTGGCTATTGACAAAAATAGAAAGTATCTAATAGCAATATTACAAAATAAAAGAACTTAATAGAACCCCATGATCTGGTTTTGGGTGGAC
This sequence comes from Macadamia integrifolia, assembly GCF_013358625.1. Taxonomy (NCBI): domain Eukaryota; kingdom Viridiplantae; phylum Streptophyta; class Magnoliopsida; order Proteales; family Proteaceae; genus Macadamia; species Macadamia integrifolia. Next base: position 5,297,697 of record NC_056568.1, on the reverse strand, counting down.
CGGAAACACTCGGCCTGAAGCCTGGTTAGGCCCATGGCCCAATGAACCATGGTCCACTTTAAGTGATGTGCGCCTGATTCTTTAAGTTCCTGCAACTATACTGCTTGCCCAGGAACTTGTCTACATCAGTCTGTAGGACCTGAAAATCATAAATGAAGGCTTACTAGTCTCAATTCTTCCCCACCAGTAGTGTCTGTCAGCAGGTGGATTAGAGTCACTTCTCTCTTTGGTATTTTTTGCATAAAGTGGTGGCCATCAGATTCAAATGAGATTCTTTGCGCCTGTACGTTGAGCTTTAACCATTGCACTAAGCAACATCTCTTCGATCCTAATCAGTAACTCTAACAGACCACTTTCATAGTGATATCCAATTAAATTCGGATCCTGTATGAGTTTGTTATATCTGGTTATTGGATTAGATTAAAAAAATAAACAAAATCAGAGAATACAATCAATGCTGTGCGACAGAACCCTGAACCTAATTTAGGTCCAAGGCAATTGGAGGCTGCTTGAATTAAGGCAGAAACCAAAGTATTGAACCAAAATATGGGAACCTATAGAACGGACTAAGAACAAAGCAACAGAAAACAGCAGTAAATCATTGAGAAATTCTGAAACCAGATAAAACCCGGTTCATATGGACCTACTGAGCGGTGTCTAAGGGGGCCTGATTAATAGTTATCAAGGCGTTTCCTTTGCGACATGTCTAGGCATCCAGTTGCTTCGGTCTCCTTGGTCGCCTAGGTGGGCGCCTTCCTGGTGTCACCTTGTATCTGGGCCCCCTCCAAAGCATTGGGTCGCCTAAACACTGTGACAACCATGGGCCTGAAGCTTGCTGTTTTGGTTGACCTGATTTGTTAGACCCATAGACCACTCTAATTGAATCAGATGTGATTTCTGGTCAATTTCTCAATAGCAGAAATAGTGTATGAGTAAGTGGTAAAGAGAATTTGAAACACAAAACAAGAGCTAAGGGTAGAAGAGAAAAAAAATAAAATTTGTAGAAGAAACCCAACTTCTAAATATGACTCCCAACTGGATCTTTACTAATTTTTTTTTAAAATGTCCCACCCCCCACCCCCCTCAAAAGAAAAAAAAATTACGGGCTTATAAGTCAGGCTTGCTTAAATAACCTTTGAAAACAATTTGCCATATTTATATCAGAACCAACACATTATTCTGGCCTAATAAGCTTTCTTTTCTGCCTACGCTTCCAAATTGGGTATGCTTTTTTCCAACTAACAGAGCTGCTGCATCAATGTCATACAGTTTTGACAAAAACCAAAGAGAAAGTGATTAAAGGATATCTTCAGCACACCTTAACAACAACACTCAGCTTTTCCAACTAAATGGGGTCGGCTATGTGGATCTTTGCCCGTAAATCAACTCTATTGGAGGTCATACTTGATACAAGGCCTAAGCTATGCATAGCTTTCCCCAATACTTCTCCTAGGGTCATTTTAGGCCTGCCCTAGGCTTTTTAGTTCCTTCAATCTGAATGAAGTCATTCCTTTGTATTTGAGCATCCCAAGGCCTTTGTTGAACATGGCCATTCCACTTCAAACAATTTTCTTAAAGCTTATCATGAACTAGGGCTACTCCCAAAATAGATCTAATATGGTCATTCTTTACTTTATCCTTCCTAGTTTTACCGCACATCCATCTTAACATACTCATGTCTGCTATACTAAGTTTATTGATATGACGCTTGTTAACTGCCTAACATTTTGCACCATACATCATAGCTGGTCGTATTACTGTCCTGTATAGTTTTCCTTTAAGCTTTACAAAAATACATTGATCACAACCAACACTTTTGATGCACCTCTCCACTTTATCCATTCTATTTTAATACTCTATGAAAAATAATCAGCTATATCATTTTATATATAGAAAAAATTTCTTGTACCACCCCTGTAACTTTGTTGAATGTCATGTGCTACCAATTTTATTGGGATATATCAAATACCACACCTACTTTCGTAACGAAATAACATATAAATCCACTTCGTTAGTAGATTCCTGTCAAGTGATGACATCAGCAGGTTTTTCTAAATGGCCAAACTACCCTTGAAGAAGGGTAAACTAAACCCCCAAATCCAAGATAAGGCTCTTTCTTCTTCGTGATAGATGACGGTGATCCGACGAATGCAAAGGAAACTCTGATGACCTGCAAATAGACTTTGGTGAATGACTTTGACTCTCTTTGCCTATGTTTCCTTCTTTATTTTTCTGTAATTTTTACTAGTAGTTGTGGCGATATGTGTGGATATCCCCCCCTTTTGCACTGTGGTCATGTTTAAAGTATCTCCGATACGATACCCTTTGATAAGTATCTTAAATTTAATTGACCTATATGGCAACCGATATTAATACTTTAATCCTTAATTTTTAGCATATCTTACGTTATCGATGATATGATACGATACCCTCCGATACATATCTTAAATTTAGCCTACCGCTATGGCGACCAATACCGATTCTTTAATCCTTGACATGGTTTAAATTATCTTCGATACAATATGATACCCTCCGATATGTATCTTAAATTTAGCCGACCGATACGGTGACCAATACTAATACTTTAATCCATGATCTTTAGCGTATTTCCGATATCATACCTTCCGATACATATCTTAAATTTAGTTGACCAGTATGGCGACCGATACCGATGCTTTAATCCTTGCATGGGATCACATAATGTAATGATTATAAAAGTTTTTCTTTTAAGAATGAGAATTTCACTTCCCTTCCCCTTAAATATCCCTTGCAACCAAACATAGCCTAAATGAATTATATTATATCTTGTGCCTTTAGATGGCCAATAATGATGGGTCATACTGATGTATATATGAATTTCATTCTTCTTTTCCTACTTCAATGCTTGTGAGCTTGTTGTGTTACATTTGTTGAAAAGTAGATACACAAATTTTTTTTATTACATCAATTGTTGAGATATTCTCTGATAATACTACCTTGAACTCTGATTTTGTTAACTGTGAGCTTAATGTTTGGTCTGCATATTTTACCAAAGAAAATTGTTTAAATGCACTGCCATTATGTGAGCATTCTTGCTATGAGTTTCTTTTCCTGTCCAGGTGAATGAGATATGAACCTCACTGCATCCAAATATCAAATCTTTATTTTGGAAATTGATGCTGTTTTTATGATAAGGAAGAAGAAACAGCGAGGAACATTGTTTTGAATGGAGCTTGTAGTTATCTGTCCTGACACACTTGTCACCTTTCTGTCACAGCCAAAATATATTCATACATTGATAGAGAAAGCTAAAGAACGAGAACGGGTACATGAGATAGTATATGAGAAGAAACTTGTAAAGGAGAGAAGCAAAGAAGACCACCTTTATGCGGGCAAGGATAAGTTTGTGACCAGTGCTTATAAAAAGAAACTTGCAGAACAGGCAAAATGGTTGGAGGAAGAACGGTTGCGTGAACTTCGTGAAGAAAAAGAGGATGTAAGTTCTTTTTTTACCTCTTCACCCTTGTTTGATATCTTTATGCGAAACTCCATTGAGCAGGGTAAGCCATACTGTTGCAGACATGTAAATTTTCTTATTGTATCTACACATATCATTGTCTTCTTACATTTAGTAGGAGATACCTGTAACCATGTGTACTAAGTAATGTGAAACTTTGTGGATCTGTTGATGTGTGTGTTACCTCTTTCAATTCCTCAATTCCCCTCCGCCATCCTCTTCCCCCCCCCCCCCCCCACCCCCCAAAGGGAGGAAAAAAAGATCCAAACGTTAGAAGATAAGCTAATGAAGACTAGGGTAGGTGAACTAGCCAAGTCTCAACTGCAGGAACTTTATAATCAAAGAACAACCAATAATAACGGCATAACAATAGTACAAATTAAATCTGAAGAAAACCAGATCTGGAATTCAAGACTGCCAAGTCCAGGAATCAAGAATTCTGGGACCAGAATAGGGCTAGCTAAATAGGGTAGCTAGGATACAGAAAATAAATCCAAAAGTCAATCAACACACAACCAGACTTTTGATAATCAGAGGTAAGCAGGTCCACTTAACCGATCTCTGTTTCAGGTCTGAAAACAGAATCGATAGCACTACAGGACAAGGACTGGGTGAGTTCTCATATCTCACCAACCACAAATCAGAAGGGGTTCAGATTTGGATGGAGTTTCTCTTTGAGTGAGGGGAACCTCTGGTTAGAAAATCAGCAAAAACCGATGAAGGAATAGGCCTGGGCAGATTCTGTAATCCCTTCACAGAAACCTCTATCTCCTGGACAGAACTGATAAAAGAAAGGATTTAAATACCTGTGAAGCAGACCAGCAACTTAACCCCATTGAATACTTTATAACAGATGAGAAATAGCTTGAAGGAACCTCTCGGACTTCACGCCGCAAAGAGTCACCGGATCGAACACCAGTCCACCACTTTGATCACACACAAAGCAAACTCACAAAGGAGCAAAACAGCAACATAGCTTTTCTTATTCATAAAATCGTGGGATATAATGAGAGCCCTCTCCTTTATTTATAATAGTGATGGGTGGTTACAATAATAGAAGCTAACTTTAGTTTCCAAAAACTGAAATAGGAAACTAAATAAAAAGCAAATCCTCTAGTTACTAATTCTAGAAATAGAAACTAGGAAATAAGTACTGAAATTAGAAACTAAGTAGGTACTGAAATTAGAAACTAAGTGGGTACTGAAATTAGAAACTAAATAACCCCATCTAAGCTAAACCGTGGGCCTAAGGACTAGGCCTAGTCGAAGCCTACTAGGCATGGTCGACCCCTCTCTTCTTCCTCCTTGAATAGGTCTTCAATGCTGCATCATAAGCATGTACATCAAGAGCTATAGGAACAGAAATGACTAATGGAAACAATTAATGAAATAGCCAAGAACAGGAACTACTGCAGACACAGTAACCTATTTGACTGCTCTTAGTTCTGAAGTACCTTAACGTCCATGCCTTTCAGATTTTTTAAACTATTCTGATGGATAACTAAAATTTTTTTATTGCATAATGAAAATGATAGTGTTAGCCCAAGATGGGGGGTGAATTGGGATACTAAGATTGAAAGACCAAGAATGGGGTCAAAATCTTACCTTAAGAAAAAATGTAGAAGCTGCTAAGTTTTGAACACACAACCTCACTCGAGAAGAAGCAAGGGGAAGAAGAAGGATGACACAAAAGAGAGATTTTAGAGTGGTTCGGGCAACTTCCGTACTTCCACTACCAATGCTACAAAAGCTCTTGGATTTCCACTACTCTCAATTGCTCTCCTAGGTAGTAAACCCTTGCAACTTGTAGTTTTTAAACAGATCACTACAAACCCGATGATGTTTTGAAGATCACTCCTAAACCAATGACATTGTTACCACATGACACTTTTTGTGTGGTCCAAGCCTCCGTACAAGGGAAACAACACTTTGACAAAAACGAGAGAACAAGGATTTCAATCTCTATTAAGGTGAATACCAAAGTGAAAATTCACACCTCTCCCTAACCTTAAAGCCCAAAGATAAAATGAATCCTCAGTTAAAGCTCATAAAAAGTTTTGACAGTTGTTTGAATGACCAAAAGTTCCCTTTTTATAGGCCAAAGGTGTTAGAAGTAAAAGTTTGGGTTCAAAAAAAGCACTGCAAGAACGACCGCTCTAGTGACATGGACTTCCTAATGCGGGGCTGGTGAGTCCCGAAGACCCAACTTGGATCGCTGGGGCCCACCCTAGAGTGGCAATAAACAAACACTATTTGGAAAATAAACTGAAGTAACAAATAGGAGATGGCACTCTTGTAGTTAAAGAGATTTTAATAGGGGTCAATAGAGAATAAAAGGGACATGAAAGGGGATTTGATTTATTGACTAAGGGTAAACTAGGAATGGGTTGAACTTAATGGAAATAAGTAATATAGTGGAGGAAGGAGGGGTAATGATAAGGGAAACTAAAAGAGAGGAAGGAGGGGTAATGATAAGGGAAACTAAAAGAATGGAAGAAAGATGGGATCGTATGGTGAGAGAGGGTAATATTTTAATGGACAAAATTCAATGGCAAGGTGTAAAATGCTAATGAAAGAAATGGCAATCTGAAGGGTGGGGCTAAGGGTATTAATTACTTCAAATAAGGAGGAGAACATGATTCCTCTTCAACCTTGGGAAGGGGTTACGGCAGTAGAACCAGCAGGAGAGAAGAAGAATTTGAACAACAAAAATCCCTCATGCAAGATCGATTTGAGCCATGATTTTGGGAGCAGATTTGCAACTCATTCCCTTATGAAGCCCAAGTAATAATCCACTGAAACAGCCCTTGAATCATGAAAGAAAATTACCCAAAACTGCTGTTGGTGGTAGGACAGGAACCAGACTTGATCTCAGGTTTGAACCCACGAGAGGGAAAGGATTGGGACCAATTACTCTTGGCTTTGGGTCGCCCTGGATTGGTAAAATAGCCCTAGAAGGTCCCAGGTCAGATTGATGCCCCACTTGAAATTTTGAAACAATACTTTAAGGACTGCTATTACTGCCAGTTACAAGCAGGGATGGACTGTATTATGGTAGAAATAAAAGACTGGAGAGGAGGGAGAGATATGAGAGTCAGAGAAAGTGGGATCGCATAGGGGGGATTCTTGCAGAGAAGAAGGGGCAGGGAGAGTGATCGGACAAGGGGGGGGGGCACACAGCCACGCACGGGAGAGTGTTCAGAAACAGAGATTGGGGAGACAACCAGAAAAGGAGGAGGGAGATTGGTTAGAGAAGAAGAAGAAGAGAATCCTATTCTAATTTGCTAACAAAAATGATTTCTAGCAAATCCAATAAAATAGGGAAAAGATATTAGAAGAATCCTAATCTAATCCACCAACTTAGAAAATAAAAATAAAGGTGCAAGATTATTTTTCCTAAAATAAAGGAATCAACAAAGCTGCAATCTCGATTCTCTCTAGCCTTAAACTCAGATCGGGTTCTTGGTCCAGGCTCTAGATTCGAGTCTATCCATTGGAGTGCTGCTACATCACTTCCATTGTCCCCCAACAGTCCGAAATATATTCGTTGGATCTTGGTGTAGATCAAACCACTAACAAGAAGGTGCAAAGATGGTCCAATTTGGGCCAATTCTGTCCCATCGAACCAGCCTTTTAACAGGCTGTTTTCCCTGATAGAGCAGCACATAACTTGGAGATTCTGTCCAGATTTCAGTCCTAGTCAATTCCATGGAGGAGTCCATCGATTTCAGCCATATAGCCTAGGATTAGTTTCCTGTTTTGTTCGTCTAGTTAGTTTCTATTTGGGTAACTTAGATTAGTTTCCTTTTACGAGTCATAGTCAGTAATTTCTAATCTGTTCTTTCTTGGTTAGCAAGTTAGAATTTAAATTAGAAGTTTCTTTTATTTCAGCTTTAGTTTCCTAATTTAGCAATCAGTTATGCAAGCCTATAAGAGGCCACATCTATTGTAGTGAAGAGAAGTTTTTGATTAATGAATTGTTGAGTGAAAGTCCTTGGCTGAAAAGCTGTTATTTGAGAGGGTGAGATGCCTAAAATTTTGAGAGGTGAGATGCCTAACCCTTGAGGGGTAAGATGCCCAATTATTTTACTCGTCTTCCCCCTTCTCAACCCCTCCATTGATTCTCTTTCTTCCTTTTGTTTTTTTGTTATTCAGTTGAAGATTGTTGAGTTTGTTGAAAAGTGGGTATTCTGGGCAGGAATCAAGGGACCCGATCTCAACCACCCTTGACCAGTTTAATCCCATCTTTTGGGCTTTTGTTCATCACCAAAAGCGTCACCCGACCAAGAGAAAGGCTCTCACAGAGGTTGTGACAATTCATTTTTGGAGCAGACTCAGAAGTTTCCTATTTTGATCCTAAATCAAGAACCACCAGATCTCTTCATCTGATGGCATTTAACGGCCATCTTGTGGGCATCTTTTGGTCTCCCTAAGGGTCCCCTTTGACCAGAAATTCAGCCCCTGTGGAGATCCCTTGTAGAAGCCAGGGTTGACTGTGGTACTTGCTGCACTGCTGCAGCCCTGTTGAGGATCTCTTTGGGGGTTATTCAGGCGTATTGAGGATCTCTTTTCGGTTGTTTGCCTAGGGTGAACCAAACTTACATCAGATCTACAATGGTCAGAATTATATCCGTTGGAATTTTTTACATGTAGGCATGTATACATGTATACAGACATTTGCATCAGTCTGGCAGATGTCTATGAAGGCTGGTGGACGTATGTCAGACTGAGGGACTTGGAACATGTCTGAAGAGTCAAAAGTCTCTGGATTTGCATTCGGATGATCACGTGGACTGATCATGAGGGCATCTCCTTAAGAGCACGGACGCCTGCAACTTGTTGCGGACGTACTATGACTCCGAGAGCCAAAATAAACCTAACATTGGTTGAGCGTTTGCATAGCTATGCGGATGTCTGTCCCAAGGTTGTAGATGTTTCCCTATTTACATGGACACTCTGATATAAGACTTGGGCATATTTTCTAGTTTCCATCGGACGTCTCTGCCAGGGTGCAAATGTCTTGTCTTTGTAATCAGCGCAGATGACAGCCGACTGCAAAATGTTGTCTGGACTGATTTTAACCCAAATTTTTAACCACCTAAGTTTAGGGATTAAACCAATTAGGTCTTTAGTGGCTTTTTGTATGCTTTAAAATTATGAGAGAAATTACATCATAATCATGTGTCTAATGGAGTCTTTTTCAAGATGCTTTCAAGACTCCGTTTCTTCAGCTTGGGTCTTTGAGAGTTGAGACATCCGTTGTCTTTTGCTCCTTCATGCTTGTATACACAAAGAATACCCACTTCAATGCTAAAATTCTTATGGGATTGATTAGTCTTTTCATGTGCAAGCGCGTGTTAGTAATCTCAATAGGTCATCATCTACTATGTTGTTTCATCATCAAAACATGAGGCATGGACCTTATAGTCAACATTTGGTGATGACAACACCATAGTGGTGGTAGAAGCTTTATTAGAAGCTTCCTCTAAATCAGTTCATCATCAAAGATAGATTTATGTTACTGTTGACTGGATACAAGCATGGATTTGAGCAAAATATGATTATCTACATGGTGGTTTTATCGCCAAAACATGAGGCATGGGCCCTTGGCGACAATAGGCCAAAGCCTCAAATATTGACTTATATATTTCTTAATTTGCCTGGCTAGAAATAGGGAGGGCTACATATATGACATGCCATAGATAGATTTTATTGAATTTGAATGATTATATGGTGACATCCATTTCTTAACTAATGATTATGGGCTCCTATAGCTATGCATTGTTACAATTGGCCATCCTTTCGTTGTACATCAAGTTCTATCCTTAGATCACTTATTTTGGTTTATGGACTTGTGTTTTCAGTATTGTCTTCACCAATTAATGTGTCTAACCACTGAGCCATTTGAACTTGCTAATAACTAATATTTTCATTTTCACCATCATTGCAGGTTACGAAGAAGAGTGATATTAGTGACTTCTACTTCAACCTCTCAAAGAATGTGGCTTTTGGTGGTGGCAAAACTGCTGAATCTAAGGAGGCAGAGAAGCAGGAAGAAAATACAAGTGGGTACACTGCAGAGAAAGATGACCTTACAATGCCAAAGCCGCCTTCAATCAATGACAAGGAGGCAGAGCAGGATCAAGTTGACACTTCTTCCCTTTCTGAGAAAAGGTTGGAACCTTTGGATGGGAAGCCAGGGCCTGATGATACGTCCCCACAGGACAATATTGCAGCTGAAAAGCCATTGTCTGATCAAGCAAACCAGGATCATCATAAAAGAACTGAGGATGCACTTGCAGCTGCAAAAGAACGCTTTTTGGCTCGCAAGAAAGTGAAACTGCAGTAGTTAAAAAAGCATGTGTTTCTTTTAAACCCGCCGCCGTCCCTGACCATTTGACGATCAGGTTATTTGTACATTACTGTTAGACCAAAGCACGCCCCTTGAACCTACACTACTTGTAACCATAATAATATGATTAATATCAATAGCAAGAATATTACAGAAGAAAAAGGGTAGTGAAGAATGATGATTTTAGGCTTCCAGGAGATGGAATAGGGTACATGTCCCCATAAACTCAAATTAATAAACAGAAAGAAAGAGTTGCTACTTTTAGGATGATTTGCGGTTTTGCTAGATGCGTGCGTGAGTAAAGATAGAGAATGAGAACAAAAGCGATTATTAAAACCCCCCTGCTAACACGTACCACTCTACCAAAGTTAGGAATGATTGTTATAAAACATGAAAGGAGGGGGTTATCTCTAAGAAGTAAGTAATGCATAGGTATGAGGACCCATTGATAAGAAACGAAAAGAAATAATTTTAATACCGAGAAGAAATGATTACCTCGTCTCTTCCCTTGGATACTCATGCGTGTGTTCTTGTTGGTTAGCTCAACACTAATGCAAGGGCATCATGTACCGTCTAACAGCAAATCCCTTCGCATATTTCATAAATAGGATGGACAACATGTTAAACCATTCTCGGATGAATGATTGAAAAAAACTATGCCATTGCTTGGCAATGGAGAAATTGATCATGGAGAAGCGATGGAGAGGTCTAGAGCAAGGTTACAATTATCAGTAACGGTATCTGTGTCAATCTTAGTCGATATAGATACCAATACATATTTTTTTATTCAAGATCAAAAAGTCACATCTTTCGATCAAGAAAAATCCATTTCTAGCACAACATTTTCCTCAAGTTTCATGTATTTTTCATGATTATGATGCCACGTACAATGCTCTTATTAGTCGAAGACATCTTGCACCGGGTCATCGATGGCACAGATAATTTTTCATTCCCCTTATTTATGTTTGGAATATTTCCAACAAAGTTTCACCGTTAGACTGACTTAATCATCTACATTATTGTAATCACAGGAGAAACATTAGTTAAGTTGTCGGGATGCTTGGGTTAGTGGCTTAGTGTACAATTAAAGTAAGGGCCCGTTTGATTTTGTTTCCATTGTTTCTGTGTGTAGAAACAGCAGATATGGTTTTTTCCGTTTATGTTCTTGCAAGAAACAATTTTTTTACCTCAAAAAAGTGTTTGATTTTTTTGTTTCAAGAAACGTTCAGTTGACATTGGTGTTTGATTTCACATCCTTCTAGAAAGACATCTGATACAGGAGTACCCAAAAAAAAAAATTTAGTGAGAACAACTTAAAAATAAGAATTTTAACCCACCAAAAAAAATAAAAAATATATATATATATATATACTTCGATTTCATAAAGAAATGTAAAAATTTACAAACAAAACCACTTTCCCTTTCTCTCTGTGATATCCTCCATACCCCACCAGACACCCATTTCCTTTCATTTGTCAGCTCTCTCTCTCTCACATCTCTAAGCACAGTATGAAAATGAAGCATCCCTCGTAAATTAAGGGAGAATAAAGCCTTGTAAATTAAGGGAGAATAAAGCCCATCAATGTCTCTTCTCCATTACCATTTTAGAGCGTAGAGACACCAAAGAGGCAAAAACTAGGGAGAGAAAGTGAGTTTTGGTGGCTGCTCTTACCCATTATGCAGGGATCAGGGACATACCTCCATCAAGCATCAATGTCTCATTTCTTCAGATATAGAACTCTGGGAGAGTCTAAGAAAAATATGGGTAGTAATGGTATCTTATTGCCAGTCCCAGATCTCCCTTCTCCATTTGGCAAATTTCGTGGGAATTTATCTGATTCAGAGCTCTGAGACTGCTTATGAAATATTTGTCAGCGCTAGTCGACCTTCCGGTGGAAAACCATTGACTTTCATTCCACAATCAAAGAAGAATGAGAGATCCCCGTCTCTATCGTTGTTGTCTTATGCTTCTTCTCTTTCTCCTTCTTCTACTTCGCCTTCCTTGCAGAGATAACTCATTTCTATTGTTGCCAGTAATTTTAAGAAGCCATTGGGGTTGAGATCTTCGAAGAAGAGTCCAAGAAAGGAGAGTAGTCCATCCAAGCCGAAGAAGCCCTCCACTATTGGGGAGCTTATGAGGGCTCAGATGGGGGTTTTCGAGTAGGCCAATTCCAGGATCGAGTTTCCCAATTGGGATCTTTGTTAATCCAGTTTTGATTTGACAAAACTTCTCTATTTCCCATATCCCCACCATTACAGTGTTGGAATCAGTGAAGAAATTAGGGTTTATCGAAATTTTACCTTGCAGGAACTTTGGAATACACTGAATGATGAGAGAGGAGTTGCAAGGGACCGTAAGGAGCTTGAGACACCTTCGAGCTTCAGAACCTCAAGAGCTTGACGACCTGAACGACGACGAAGGAGCTTCATCCTGAACGGAGGAGTTGCAGGGAACCTTCAGATTTGTAGCGAGAGTAGCAGGGAGATCATCCCCTTGGAATCTCGAGTCGCCGATTGTTGGAGATTTTCAGCGAGAGTTGCAGAGAGTTGAGCGCCAGATATGGATACCCATTCTATCGTTTTTTCTGAGAAGGGTTTTGGGAAGTCACAAAACTATCGGGGTTTTTATATTTTTTCCGCTCGCTTTTTGTTTCAAGAAACAGAAAAGCAAATCAAAGGTGTTTCTTCATTCCTGATTCTGGAAACAAAAATAGACATAAATTTCAATTTTTATTTTTATAAATAGATGAAATGGAATAGAAAAATCAAATAGAAAAAGGGGCGTTTTTTGGTTTCTAGGCATAGAAAAACAGAAAAATCGTTTCTAGAAACAAAATCAAACGGGTCCTAGGAAAACAAGTTGGGAATACTTAGTGGGCTAGTGGGCCTTGCAAAGTGATCACAGAAGAAAGGTCAATGAACCGTGGATCCCAAGCTGTTTGGTTGCTCTGCTAATCACATAAGCAAGCACCTATTCCACATTAATAACCTTTGGGCCATTTGTGGGAAAAGTGTTTTAGCCCAAATGTATCTTATGATTCTCTAGTTCAGCCCCATGTCCTCATTAAACTCTTTTAATAAGATGGTGCCAGTGGGCTCTTAGGTAAAGTCTCTAGCCTATCTTTGCCTATACCTTGGAGGTAAGGGTGTTTGAAACTGTAAAACCGTTTAATAAAAGGTTTGATTTTGATTTAAAAAAAAAAAATGAAACCATTTAATTAAACGATTCACTATTAGTTTCGAAAAATGAAACTATGTAACCTGATTAAACTTTGATTTATATTAAATTAATGACACATTTCTGAATCTTCAACACCCTCATGGCTCCATCCTCATATTGATGAAATTGTTTATGTGTGTGTGTGTCTGTTTTTTTTTTTTTTTTT
>NC_056568.1:5282926-5284412 GCF_013358625.1 Macadamia integrifolia | reverse complement strand
CATAACTCAAAAAGATGGAGTAAATTTATATTAAATAATTGTTTATATATATATATATATATTTATATAAAACTGTTTAATATTGATTCTACTTTAATTTCAATATATGGAAACATTTAAATAATGGTTCGGTTTTGATTTTTACCTCTAACATTGTGAACCAAACCGCACAGGGAGATGCTAACAAATGCTACACATACTGGCAGAGTTCTATCTTTCTCCTTACCAAATTACAAAATGTACTTAATTAGGTTACACAATCAGATTACAACAGTTAAAAAGTTTTTACTTCCACTTGCACCCAGATGGAGTTTTAATTGATAAATCACTCAGGCTCTGTTTGGTAGGCATCAACAGAAAAGAATATCGTACAAAATTTGTACGAATTCTCTTGGAGCTATATTTTTTCCTATGTTTGGAACGCACAAATCTGATGGAAGATTCCGATTTTAAAATTTGAATTTTACTTCGATCGTATCCCTATTTTCTACTGCCGCCAAGATAAAAATCTCGTCAACAAGACGAGATAACTCGGTTATGGGTGAGAAAACTTTGCTTTGATGAGTTTTTCCTCCCGCTGAAACTATTGCAGGCCCTATGAAGAAGATATACAGATGCGATCTTCATCTCGCTGAAATTGTTGCAGGCCCTGTGGAGAAGATATGGAAATTGCGGAAGGATCACTCATAACAGATGGCAGGGCAGCAACACGGCTTCAGGTGCTGGTGCCATAACCTATGAAGGTGTTCGGATGACAGGGGTCCTCGACCTGGGAGGAGAGAAGAAATTGTAAGATTTCCAATTAGGTGGGCTAGCATAGTCAAAGATTTGTTTCCAAAACCGGTTTAGTGGTGTTGGCTAAAGATGGAATAAGCAGAAAGAATCCAATATTATTGGTAAGTGATCTTTATGGAGATATTGGATTCTATTAGCACACCTTAATGGTATGAAGTATTTATTACTATGTGTGGACCTAAGGTATTGTTTCCTTAATGGGGAGAAAACCTTAATTTCTTTGTAGGGTTGGTCCCTACCCTCACCCCCATATATAGTTATCACTGACCCATTAAGTGAGATTAACGACCAAAAGTAAAAGGGAAAGAGGGTAGACCAGACCAACATTGATCGTGTAGTACGACAAGCATACAATAAGACATTGAGGAGTTCTTATTCTTCAGCCATGGATTCAGGTATGCCTAAAACGTGTTTTTGTAGTGTTTGTCGTGCATGCTTATCGATCTTTATGAATCGTTCCGTATTTATTTTCTATCAATGGTATCAGAGCCTTGTTCATGAAAAATCGATCGACTGTACCACCAGTAATAAAAATCAATTTCTTCTCCTCGAGTCGTTTTGTTTTGAAGAAACGAGAAAAGTAATATATTATATACTATTACTAAAGGACAAAACTTGCAAAGTTAAATTTTAAAAAAAAAATTCCCTTGATTTTTCTTTAGGAGAACCGTACAAACTTTAAAAAAAAAAA
>NC_056568.1:5279910-5282906 GCF_013358625.1 Macadamia integrifolia | reverse complement strand
GTTTGGTTTTTTTTTTTTTTTTTTAATTTACTTTTTACAGATTGTTTCTCTTTTGAGAAACCGTGTTTCTCTTTTGAGAAATCATACAAAAAGATTATATTTTTTATTAAATAAAAATAAAATAAAATAAAATAAAAAGGTATCATGAGTTTTAATTAGTTGACTCATAACAGAACCATAAAGCATAATTATTTACAGATTTACTTTTTGTGACATTTGGTTTAGTCACTAGCACATTAAATATATAATTTTATTATTTCATATTAATTCTTGTGCTATTTGATTCAGTCACTATAGGAAATTATTATGATGGGGAAAGCATTATCTTGTTTGTAAAATTGATGTGAGTTTTTTGGACTTTTTATCTGGTGGGATGCATAAGAAGGGTTAACATTTAAGGCAATGAAAGATGATGTTTATTTATTTATTTTTTTTTTTTTAAGGTTAAATGGGCTTAGCCTATGGATGTTTAAAAGTTTGTTTTGGGTTGTCCATGTTTATTTAAGTGTAATGGGTTGAAGCTTATGGGCCTAATTTGAAATAGGTTGAATTGAATCAAATTAAATCCGGTTTGGTAAATCAAATTAGATTGTAGACCACTATAATGTTGAACATGTATGTTTCAAGCATTGTTTGATTAGATCCAATGATCCGAATCAACATCAGTTGAGACCGATCCTACACTTGATCGTTTGAGACTTGACATTGGTATTGTGTCATAGGTAAAATAATAATAGTAATAAAATCCAATGTCTTGATCAAGTCCCTTTAAAGTGATTAAATCCTAAACCAATCCAAAATCAAGATGAATCGGTTCTACCAAAATTGTGCCATGACTGAACCGATTAGGTTGGTCAATTCAGATATCTGACACATTAACCTCGAAAGTTGAATTATTTGGATTTTCCAATGGGTCGTCGAAAAACCCACTGAAAAAAGTCATCAACATTGACCGATGTTAATCGGGAAAGTATTTATTAAAAAAAAAACTATTATTTTTGTATTTAGTTATATAACTAATTGGTCATTGATTAATGTGTTGAAAATTGACTATGCTATTGATATTGTGAATGATTTTATCATTTGAAATGGTCTTATATGGTAATGATCAATTTTTACATAATGTCTAATGAGGTTTTTTAGATTTAAAACAATTATTTTGAGAGTCCCAAGGCCTTGTGAATAATAAAATGCCATTGGTTTTCATGATGTCACTTTATCATGTACTTGGGATGTTGTGGATAATTACTTAATTGGTCAAACCAGTAGGAGGATGTAATTATATATTTTGAAATGTTGTTTATGGTTCGACCAATGGATGTATGTTCAATATACTGGGTTGAATTTAAAACAAGAAAAATGAGACCTATATTTTGTATTCCATAACTGTTTTAAAACAACTATAGTGTTTTGTCTTTATTCTATAGTGGCTTCAGAATTGTATTTCTGTTTATGCATGTTTTTGCACTGGTTTATCATTACTATGATATTAAAAAAGTCATTTATGAATGACATAGGCAGAAAATTAATGGCATTTTATGCTTACATGTCATATTTGGAATACTCTATGATGAATAAATATATTGGAGTTAAGTTAGGTGTAAGTTTTCGCACATGTTTAGTTGCAAAACGTATTTCTAGGGAACCATGAAAGGGTAATGTGGATTCCACCAAAGTGACGTATCTTGTTCTTTCATGGTTTTCTCTAGGGTAACATAGTAGGTGACATTTCCCTAAAGATGATGTCACCAAAGTTAAAGAAAATGACAGTAACCTAAGGATTCTAATCCCAAAGGTAAAGGGATCTCAAAAGTTATTGTTCTTTTCACAGTTAATACAAGAAAATGAGAGGACCAGTATATTCCTGTCTTAAAGGATAAGCATACAGTTTCAACTATAACTCTTGAGTGATATAGTCATTACAGTGAATGCACATGAATCTCACCAAGTTAAACTTTGTTATTAGTGTGGTCTATTTAAATCGATTTTTTTTTAAGATTCTTATGGCTAGAGTTGGCATCTTAAAGATTAATATTAATGATGATACCTATACTTACATTTGAGATGTTATGACACAAGATCATCCTACGTTGCTTCTACATGTTGATGATTTATTAAGTATTTTCAACATAGTTTCAATGAATACCAGTTTTGAAGTCTACTGATTGGATAGACCATAAACAGTTTATGCAAGTGAAATAAAAAATCATTTCATTTTAGTTTAATGAAATGATTTCTGTAATCTATTTATGTTGTTGACTATTTTGACCATGTTTGTTCAAACCAACAGTTAGATCCAGTTATAATATAACTGATTTTGACTCATATAACTGATATTTTTAATGGGTCATATAGTTTTCACTCTCTTGTAATAGTGGGAGAATAAATTATTATCCTATTGAGGGTGATAGATGCATTATACATGTTTTATCATGCACTATACTAGCCGTGTTCATGAATATTAAGCCAACTTGGGGTATTTTGATGTTTTCTTTGATACTATATTTATCATTCATGGCATCAGGTTTCGTCACGAGACACATAATTATGAGTTTTGACACCCATTTATGATTTAAAATATCACAAGTGCATTGTTTAAGTAATATTTCTTTGAATTTATATGTTATATTTGTACTTGTGATAAAGTTTAATTTTATTGAAAATTCGTCGAGATAAAACAAATATATTATATTTGAATGATTTAAATGAGCATATTGAAGTTTTAGTGGCTTATGGTATAAATTCTATGAAAGTATTATTCTTATTATGGATCTAAGCTCACATTACTTTTATTTGTAAGGACTACTGTTATTTGATTAGTTAGTGAACTTTTTTTATTTAAAGAAATTGTAGGTTTTTATTGTGATTGACTTTAAAGTTTATGGGCTAATATTTATGTTGGATATTAAAGTCATTTAGATTGAAAGTTCATATTTGTATACAATTTTGTATATCTAATGAATTAATAATAAAGTAACATATTTCATGTGTTTTTT
>NC_056568.1:5274755-5279890 GCF_013358625.1 Macadamia integrifolia | reverse complement strand
TGTTATCATGAATAAATGTTATGAACTTTCATATTTAGCATGTTGTCATTATAGAAAATGTCATATTTAGATTTTTTTATTTATTTATGGTAATGGTTGGAAGTACAAAACTGTCGTACTAAGAATGTACTCACTTTGATAACTGTTAAATTATGGTGTTACCATATTAACTATTAGGGTTTATAATGGGTTGCTTTTGTGGGCTTATGTTGAATATTTTATTAATTAAATACTGAAATAGTTCATCTTATTGTTTGCATCCAAATTCTAAACCCACCAGCATTTGGTAGCAATCAAAATCTATAGGTTTTTATAATTTCAGTGATTACGCTTCCACTTAGTGGGCTAATTACTGAGATTGTGAAATTACTATTGACTATTCATGATGGGTTACAGTCAAGGAGACCATATGTAGAATGATGTGCTCTTGCCACCACAGGTGAGTCTTCATTTGGTCGGTTTCGCTTGATAGTGTGAGGGTGACGTTTTGGGCTTCATAGCTTTGAAGGTTCTTGTCTTGCCACCACAGGTGACTAAATCTTCAGAGTGGTGTTGTTTTGAGCGTCTCACCTTGCATGTGAAAGATTCCACTATGTGTTGGGCGATCTTGCTACCACAGGTGTGACCCCGATGACGTCGGATCTTTTCCTAGTTTCTGTTTTTCTACAGTTATTGAAAACAATACTGGGATAAATCTGATTAACAGCCCAATTAGTCAAATTTAATTATATTGTTGAGAAGTTTAACATGTCTTCTGTTCTTGCATATTGTATATTTTGGTAAATATGTATGATTATATTTGTCAGCTTTGACTTCTTAGCTATTTTCTGTTAAAAAAATTTGAATGGTTCCAATTTTAAGGAATAGAACTATTCCTTTAATATTTCTCTGGCTATTATGTTATTAATTTTAATCTTAATTGATGAGCCTCCTAAGCCAGTGGTTGTTAATTATGTTCAAGCTAAGGTTCTTTATGAAAATGGGAGCAATCGATCAGGTCTATCTAAAGATCAATAGGAGTAAGCTCATGAATCATAAATTTCTGTAGAACTACATTATTACAGATTGTTGACTCTATATCTAAACCATTGAGGATGTTCTATGACAACTCCGCTGCGGTTTGTTTCTCTCATAACAGTAAAAATACTTCAAACTCTAAACACATTGACATTAAGTAATTTTTTGTCAGAGAAAAAGTTCAAGAGTCACAGATTACAATGGAACAGATTGTTACAGAAAATATGATTGCAGATCCTCTTACTGAGGGCTTGACTCCACATGTCACTAATATGGGACTTGTTAGTTCTTTTGATATATTTTATTAGTGGAAGCTTTGCTCATATATCCAGTTGTATCTGAGTTCAGCATTATTATATTTATGAAACATTATTATTGTTCTCGAGAATATACATGTATTTTATTATGGGCATTTGTTTATGCATATACACTTATTTATTGGCCTCTTACAGAAATTTGAGACTATATGTGGTGTATTTACCTCATTCGGTATCTGAGGGTTTAGTCAATACACACATCCAGTCGCTAGCAAAGCCTTGTTTGATTGAGGTCTAGTGCTAGTGTTGTGGGCCATCCAGCCCAGTCCCAATGAGCTTCTTTGATTGAAGCTTGAGCGTTTGGGAGACGCTTATAGTTAATGAGACCTTCGGTATCTGTCTCATAGGGCTCATTTGGTTTTCGAGCTATGACCAATTTGGAAATAGACATGATGATCACTATTGCATGTTATTTCCATACCACACTTTCATACTGTTCAGCCCAAGTCTGTGAGGTTATGAGCACTTTGATGTGTTTGGTCCCATGTCGCTTTAGACGTGATGATCAATACGGTTGGGTGTTTGTAATTCTCATTCGGACTAAGGCATTTGGTTTAAGGTGCACTCCATTTGACATTGTTTTGTTTGTGACCACATTCAGTTTATCTAAATCGGAGAGTCGTTTTAAATAAATTTTAAAATCTAAAACTTGTGATATATGCTGTCCAAGTGGGAGATTGTAAGATTTCCAATTAGGTGGGCTAGCATAGTCAAAGATTTGTTTTTAAAACCGGTTTAGTGGTGTTGACTAAAGATGGAGTAAGCAGAAAGAATCCAATATTATTGGTAAGTGATCTCTATGGAGATATTGGATTCTATTAGCACACCTTAATGGTATGAAGCATTTATTACTATATGTGGACCTAAGGTATTGTTTCCTTAATAAGAAGGAAACCCTAATTTCTTTGCAGGGTTGGTCCCTACCCTCACCCCTATATATAGTTATCACTGACCCATTAAGTGAGGTTAACGATCAAAAGCAAAAGGAAAAGAGGGTAGACCAGACCAACATTGATCGTGTAGTACGAGAAGCATACAAGAAGACATTGAGGAGTTCTTATTCTTCAGCCATGGATTCAGGTATGCCTAAAACGTGTTTTTGTAGTGTTTGTCGTGCATGCTTATCGATCTTCATGAATCGTTCCGTATTTATTTTCTATCAGAAATTTCCTTTAGCAGGGTGATTTTGCAAAGATGGCGAGAATCGGGCAGTTGCGAGCGATCATGGGGTTGCAGATAATGTGGGACAGAAGGGGGTAGCAAGTGATAGCTAGAATGGGAGTATGCTGAACGGTGGTAAGGAAAGTTGTGGTAGATCTATGAGTGCATATGACGACAGATTTTTGCAGGAATAGAAGTGTGATGTGCACAACAGTAGGGAGATCAGAGGGGTGAGGAAGGTGCAATCGGGGTCTTCTGGGTGAGCTGTGGGTGGGGCGGATGGCTGTGCAAGAACAGGTAGTGCACAAAATGTCACTACGCGGAGGGCTGTCTTGTGTTTTTGCAACTCTTATGTGGAGAAGATGAACAGTAAAATTATGAGGTTTGCTTCGGTGTATGACGGTTTTTGGTGCACGAATGAAGAAGGCTCATTGGATTTCATTTATGGCATGTAAAAAATGAGGAATAAAAGAAAATAAACATGCTGATTCATCTTTCAGATTTTTTTTTTCTTTTCTTTTCTTTGTTCTCACCATGAGAAATTTTATTTTTCTTTCCTTTTCTTTTCTAGATTCTTTTTTCTTTTCTTTTCTTCTCTTGTCTACCAAACATAGCCTCAAGCTTATTTTTTCTTTTATTATAGACATTGTGCTCTAGTCGGCCTTTTGCTTTTAGGTAAGCATGCGAAAAATCGCAAACAAACAAATTCCTTATAGCAAAGAACAGGACCAGAAAGAAGAGCAGAGCAAAGTGCTATTAAGCAATAGATGGAGCTAAATTTTAGAAAAACCATATAAAGTTAGCGTATTTATACACTTTCAGCATATAGAGGCTTAGCTTTTCAAAGTAACCACGAAGGTTCATCACTTCATCTTGTGTCCCTAATTCACTATTCCAATGAGGAAGATGATCGATTGCCATGAAGCCCCTAAAGCAAATCTAAATTTCTCATATTTTTGGGCCAGGGAAGTATGCTGGGCCCTGGCTGTGCTAAGGTACGGCGGGTTTAGCTTGCAATTATGCACCTCGGACTTGTGGCAAGTCTGGGCTGAGAAAAGAGCCCAGCCCTATCCTAGCCCACCACTATAATAGCTTGGGCATAAGGTTGATAGGTCAGCGGAAAGTACTAGGAAAATGATTTATTGAGGCTCTAGTCTCTAATTAACGTGCCTATGGATTTTGGACTAGCTAGAACCAACCTCCATCAAGCTCAAGAAGAAAACTAGAAGGAGAGGGATACACAACAACAACTATATAAGCTTTATCCCAACTCAATGAGGTCCATTATATGAATCTAAACGAAGTCAAAAAAAAATTAGAAAAAGAGAGAGGCACACACGACAAAATAGTAAAATTTCATCTAACTGAGATTCATAGATTCTTGTCTTCCAATTAAATCTATTCAAACTCAGTTGGAATTAATCAAATTCATATATCTTTGTTTACATTTGTTCAAGACAATACAAATTTTCCTTTCCACAAACCCCCCCCCCCTCAAATCCTCTTTAGAACACGTTTCAAGGAATCGATGTCGAATTGAAAATGGCAGTTGGTGATACCAATTCTAGGCCAATCCGATATCAGTGTATTAGTCCAGAGACTCCAGAAAGATAAAATAAAATCTGATTTTTAAAAGCAAATCAGGGGTATACCTATTCGATCCAAAACTGATACAGGCCGAATTGATATCAGATCTAGCAAGACCAACCCCAATCCCAATCTCGATTCTGATTACTAAAACCATGCTTTGGGAGTCTAGATCATAAATGAACTTTTCTCATGGTTTTCCAATAGGTTGGTTAAATATATATTTCATGTGAAGGGGGAGAAGTTTTCTATTCCAACTAGTCTAAAGCATAGTTGGAAAATCATGTTTTTCGAATCATGTTTATTATTAATTTTTTAATAAAAATACATATATATCCTTCCAATTACTTTTCAGTACATGGTTATTATAGTAATTTCTGTACCTTTGGAGAAGTTCAAATTCAATCCGCATTTTTTACATTCCTTAAGGTCTGCTTGATAACAATTTCGTTCTTTATGGTTGATTGTAAGTGCAATTGGTTTTTTATAATTTTTTAATTTTCAAATCAAGATCTCCACTTGAGAAATATTATAAGAATTACTTTTGGAATCAAGTCAAAACAAAATCAGCACATGGTAATCAACATAAAAAATCACTTCAATTAAGCGCTAATGATTAATTGTCCATCTCTTTCATGGCAAGGAAGGAGAAGTACAATTGCTGTATCAATCCATGAAGGATCGAGACTTGCCTCAAACTTGGCCCCAAACTTGCAACTCTTAATCGTGGGACCCATCAGATGGGCTTGTTTTTTTGGTGAAGATCAAATGGTGCTTCATCTAGTTGTTAGCTATAGTCTCAGTGTGCAAACCTACAAAACAGAGAACCTGTTTTGGGATATGAAGCTTAAACTTGTTTAACAACCAAACCTATAACTCATTGAAAGTGCCTAAAGTACAAACTTGAAATTCAAACATAAAAATTGAAAGATCCCATCTGTAAGCAAAGTTTCCATTATATACGTTCTTCTTATGTATTGGATTCGTCATATCTTTTCTTCAATTAGATGTTAATGTGAATGAACCATAACTATGTAACCCTATTCCTAATAG
>NC_056568.1:5250355-5274620 GCF_013358625.1 Macadamia integrifolia | reverse complement strand
TAAATGCCCAAGTTTCTTTTGGGTCCCAATTCCAATAGGCCCCCCATGCTTCATTAGCCCACATTGCTTCTAATAGAATACCTATTGTTAAAAAGATAAACCCTAGACTAATGACACGATCACAACCATAGCAAATAAGAATAGAAAATCTATATGAAAGAAAGACCTAACTGTTGGAATAAAAGTATCCATTGTTATTTGATTTGATACATTTGCAGTCCATAACGTGATGTGAAGTGAATTGGGTGAAAGTGCGGAAAGAGAGGGATTAGAAACTTCGGTAAACAAAAACCTACATAGCATTTCCAATGCTACACCTTGAACGATTTTGAAATGCTAAATTACAAAGATATCTAGGATCAACAAGTTTATAATTCTCAAACCAAGTTTCTCAAATAAGTCCAGCGATAAACCATACAAGTATTAAGGGTTACGTCTTTTATTTTAGAGTAAGAAGATGAAGACGAATAAGGGATTAAAACTCAAATTGGATTTATATGGCCACCATTGTGGTTGCAACAAAAGAAAAAGAGGAAAACAAAATTAAAGTTCATTGATTATATGGTCCCTGGTAGCTGATTCGTTTGTAGGAAAGAAGAAGGGGTGTTACTCATGAGTCACGAGCTTGATCGCTCAAGTTCCTTCCAAGTACAACGTAGTTGTTTCGATCAAAATAAATTATCGGGCTTGACTCATTTTTTTAAATGGCTTTTGGCTTAGCAAAAATGATTTGAATTCATAAAGTCACCTAATTTATGCTCTGTAAAACTTACTCTGGGAGCATATTTAAATCTGATCTGATTCATAGGAGTATGAAATCAGATCAGTGCAGCCAAACAGAATTTCACTCCTATTCCGCTCCCATGAATAAAAAATCATTGAAATCAGGAATTGAGAGTGTTACCAATCGGGGCCTTAATATACATTTATACCTTTGTACCTGCTGTTCCTTGTTCCCCCGGCAATGGAAAAGTTGGGTGAGGAAGGGAAACAAAACCATAAGTGCCGTCATAAATATTATGACCTAAAAAAATGTAAACACCACTTAGGTTTTGGGAATTTGGGAAATGGGAATTCAGAAGTCAGAACCAAGTTGGGGCTTGGGGTTGAAGAGAATGGAGATTGAACTAAGATTTATTATAAGTTTGATTGGTTTAGTATTTTGGGTTAGATTACATTTAAGAAGATGATCTGACTCATATAGTTTTATGTGGTTTGGGAAAAACAAGAGTCTATAGGGAATTGGAAATAAATTGACCGAGTGTGATCATTTTTTAACTTGCCCAAGTTTACATGATTATTGACCAGATTTTGCAAATTTTTACCCGTTTGAGTCAAAATTTGATTTTCCAATTATATTCTAATGGGTATCTCTAAACTAGTACAAATATCTACCAAGGGTGTTTCAAATTTGTATTTATGACTCACTTAAACTTTTCTGTATTTCTGTTAATTAGGAATACTTCCGTACAAGAAAATGTTATATGGTCAAACTAGACAAACGAAATATTTGTGCAATTA
Organism: Macadamia integrifolia; assembly: GCF_013358625.1. NCBI lineage: Eukaryota > Viridiplantae > Streptophyta > Magnoliopsida > Proteales > Proteaceae > Macadamia > Macadamia integrifolia. Next base: position 5,273,099 of record NC_056568.1, on the reverse strand, counting down.
TTATTTTTTTAGATAAAAAATAAAAAATAAAACTTAAAACACATATAAAATGCATATTAACAAAATTGTATCTTCTGGTGGTGGTGGTGGCGGCGGCATGGTAGTGATAGTAGTGGTGGATAAAGTTGCAATGGAAGAGGAGAAGTTGGTGGTGGTAGAGAGAGTTGATAGTTGTTATTAATTATCATGTTGGGTCTTTTTTTGTTATCCTTTTCTGTTTGGTTAAAAAAAGAATCACTTTCGATTTGCTTTGCTTCTTAAAGTAGCAAGAAATATATTTTAGGAGAAAGAACTCTACTCTATTGGAGTAAGAGCACGTTAATGCGTGGAAGAATCTTCAGCACATGATGAGTGGGGGCAGGCAATCATTTTGCTGGCCTATGTCTAGGTGTACACACACAAACTCTTAGCTTTCTTTTTCTTATATATATATATATATATATATTTAATTCGGTTCCTTCCAAAAAAACAAAAAAAAGACCGGACATTACATACATGTGTTTGTTCCAAATGGGCTTTTTTTGTTTTGGAGGGAGGGTGTTTCATTTACTGATAGGGATGTAAACCAATCAGATTCACTACTATCCAAATCTGAATTTGTTTATCGAATGACACATATAAATTCGATGCGATAACTAATGGAATTTTAAAAACTAATATCATATCCAAATTCAGGAGATATCCAGATGTTATCCGATCCAATAAACTATCCGATTAGTAAATCAATTTGACCTATATTTATTACAGAATTTTGAATTCAATTATCGATTTTTTTGGTTATAAACTATTGCATAGTCCCCATTCTTAGAAAGGTGTTATTTTGTTCTTTTGCAAACGATGGATTAATGGATTATTAGAAAATGTCAACTTGTACATATGGTTAACAAAAGAAAAAAAAAAAAATAATACAAAATTCATTCTATAATATCCCTGCTGTAATAAGCACTAACCCTACATCTCATCATAAGACAAGGGAGAGCATGAATCCCACTGCAACGAGCGCCAACCCTACATTCATAATCTGAAGGTAATGCTCTACTGCTCAGTGCACTCTTAGTCTCATACTCGTTAGGGTTATGGAATTATGATTAGGTTTTGGATTAGGACTTTACGATTAGGTATATTATCAAAGGGAAAAGGGGGAACGCTAGCGGGTTACATTGGAATTAGGAATACTAGCACCTGTTGACCATTAGATGAGACATCGATGATCTCATCCGTCTATACCTATTGTCCTACATAAGTCATCCACAACTGCTTTCTCTACGACTCCCTCTTCTTCTTCGTCTCCTTCTCCCTCTCCCTCTCCCTCTCCCTCTCCCTCTTCTTCTCAGACTCCGACCCCAACCCCAACTCCGATCCCGACTCCAACTCTCACTCTCTTCCACAATTACTTCAATCTTTATTTTTAATATTTGTTGGGTTGCATTTATCATGGTTGAATCAATACTCTGCAGCAATAATGGGACGGAAAAGGGGATTAAAAGGCCCATGTCAAAGAGCTTCAAATGTTCAAAATTTGAAAATTTGAAGAATAAAATTCAATAAATTCAACCCTACTTTTCAGTTCATGTTCATTCTTGGGTTAACTATATGAAATGAAGAAAAATAAAAACCAATCATGGTGTTCCAAATGAAGTGGTTGGATATGTCAATCAAATCCCACTTTCAGTTCATGAGAGTTCGTCCGTAGTTCCTTCTCCATTCACTTTCTTTACAAAAAAAAACTAAAGAAAAAACCTCATTCAGAAGAACTATCCTACAAATCAATGGAAGGAATCTGTGTCTTGATCAATACACCGATTATGAGATTCAAGATTCTTCTTTGTTGAGGTTGCAACTGTCGGTCTATGGTTAGGGTTTTTTTTTTTCTGAGAAATAAAACACTTCAATATTGTTGGAGGGGGAAGTGACACTTTAACATTGTTGGAGGTGGATGCAGTGGGAAAGGGGCCACTGTAGGTATCAAGATGAAGGGGCTGAGCGGAGCGGAAGTGCCAAAGAGAGAGGGATGTCAGGTCCGAGCAATTGCAAGGGAAGGGAGAGACGCAGAGGAAAAGTAAAAACAAAGTGTAACAGTGTACATTGAAGGTTTAGGGATTTTTTTTTTCCATCCAACGGTTTTAGTTAAGATCATCACATCCTACGGTTAAAATCCTACTAGCACGCAAGATTCTAAGGTAACTCACTAGCATACCTATCCCTTCCCCTATTATCAAAATATCCTTATAAAAAGTGTTTTATAATAAAAGTAATATAGTAATATAATATATCTTTTTAAAATGATTAAATCAATCACATTTTACAATCAGATAGTTAAATTAGCCAGATATTATCCAACTCAAAATGAAATATTCGAATCAAAATCTAATTATCTTTCAGAGGGATTCGGGTATTGTTCGAAAACCAAAATTTCATATTCGGAAGCCCTCAGACGGATTTGAACTTGGATTGAATACTAATTTTCAACTATCCATTTGTATCCCTACATAAACACCCTTAGTGACCAATTTGATGGACCTGAGATGTTGTGGACAAGTAAAATCCAAAGACCCCTATTAACTTGAATAAAATGACAAATATTTTAAAATAAATTAAATGACTATAAATACAAAGGAATACACTAATACAAGGTAGAGTTATATATGATTAAATTTTTGTCTCAAAAATTTACCGCATCATTCTTTCATGTGGCAACAAAATTTATTGGCAAAATAGAGATAAGGATTTTGAATCTCCAAGAGGTAGAAATTCACTCTTCGGGAGGAATCAGGGAGAAAAGAGAAGATTTGAGTAAATATAAGAAGTAAAAAGGTCATGATCAGGGATTTAAATCTTAGGAATCGGTATCAGTCTCCACCAATACTGGTTCAATTAGATTTGGATTGGTTGGTTTTATCCCTATTTTTATATATAAAAAAATAAAAAATAAAAACCTTGATCCAATACTAATAATTGAGCATCGACTAGGTATCGATATCAACCGATAAATTACGATACCAATAAAATCCGGCCGTTCCAGTACCGATACTGGTAACCCTACTGATGATAGACATTTGTCCTTTCCCCTAAACCGTTTTCTAGTTCCAGCGAAGTGAGAATGACTTGAAAGCTTTACGTTCACGTGTAAGTACATGTCATGTTCCAGAAAGAGCCAAGCAATTTCGGTGGTCCCCTGGCCGCCACGTGAGAAGACTCCATCAATAAGCGATCACCGACCCAATCCCCTCTTAAGTCTTCAAGTTTAACGGTTAAAAACTCTTTTCCTCAAATCAAATTCCATGGCCATATACTGCCCCCACATTTCCCATGAAATTACATTATTACCCTCAGGTTCTAAATTACAGAGCGATCCTCACGAACACCACCTTTCTTCCAATCCCACTGTTTTCTTCGAGAGTGAGAAAAGTGTTGCGCATGCAGCTTCTGATTCAACAACGTAAGCTTCATGAACGGCTCTGATTCTCGAACGAGCAGTGATGGCAGTTATGTAATTTTTAAACATTATTTGGGCATTTCTTTGTTTTCAACTTTTTCTGCCGAACCTGATTCCACTCTATCCTTCGTTCTTACGCCATCGAACACATACAAAACGAATGCTGATGACCTTCTTTTCGTCTTCGCAGAAAACCATGGCTTCTTCTCTGTCTAGGCTCCTCTTCTTCTCTTTCTTCTCTTTGATCTCTCTTCTTTCCTCCATTTCTTCATTAGCTCATGACAAATCCACCACTTTAACACTATCTCTCACACAATTTAACAAGAACCCATCTGCAGATCCATGGGAGAGGCTCACCCATCTGGCTTCCGCCTCTTTAATCAGAGCCCGACACCTGAAAAGCCCTCAAAGCTCTGTTCTCTCTAAAACCCCTCTTTTCCCTCACAGCTATGGAGGATACTCCATTTCTCTCAGCTTCGGTACTCCATCTCAGACCGTCCCCTTTGTCATGGACACAGGTAGTGATCTGGTCTGGTTCCCCTGTACCCACCGCTATATCTGCAGGAACTGCTCTTTTGCAAATCAGAATCCTTCAAGCATCCAGACTTTTATCCCCAAATTGTCGTCTTCCACAAGGATTGTGGGCTGCCAAAATCCGAAATGCAGTTGGCTTCACAGCTCTGATGTCCAATCGAGATGCAGTGGTTGCGAATCCAATTCGAGAAATTGCTCACAGATCTGCCCTCCTTACATAATCACCTACGGTTCCGGATCAACTGGTGGTATTCTACTCTCTGAAACCCTCGATTTTCCAAAGAGAAAGGTACCTGATTTCATCGTCGGATGCTCTGTTTTCTCCACACGTCAACCCTCTGGAATAGCCGGATTCGGGAGAGGCCCATCGTCGATACCGTCGCAGCTCCACCTGAAGAAGTTCTCTTACTGTCTCCTCTCTCACCGCCTCGACGATACTAGCCAAAGCAGTTCACTCATCTTAACTGATAACTCAGATTCCGGCAACAATAAGACTGGCGGCGTCAGCTACACACCGTTCGTGAAGAACCCAGTCACTGGAAGACCTGCATTCTCAGTCTACTACTACCTTGGCCTGAGACAAATCACCGTCGGAGGGAAAAAGGTGAAGATTCCTTACAACTCTCTCTCACTGGGATCCGACGGTAATGGCGGAACGATTATAGATTCAGGGTCGACGTTCACGTTCATGGAGAAACGAGTGTTCGATTTGGTGGCTCAAGAATTTGAAACCCAAGTGAAGAGTTATAAGAGAGCTCTCAACATGGAAGCGCTCACTGGGTTGCGACCCTGTTTCGATATATCGGCGGCGAAGGATGTGTCGTTACCGGAACTGGTTTTCCACTTCAAGGGAGGAGCAAAGATGGCTTTGCCGTTGGCTAATTATTACTCCATTTTTGGAAATACTGGGATTGTGTGTATGACTCTGGTGACTGACGGTATCGAAGGACCCGAAATATCGGGTGGACCTTCGATTATTTTGGGCAACTATCAGCAGCAAAACTTTTATGTGGAGTACGACTTGGAGAAACAGAGATTAGGGTTTCGGCAGCAGAGTTGTGGCGGCGAGTGATACGAGAAATTGTAGCGTATCGGTTGTTGGGTCTTGACTCCTCACTCATTTTCGTAAATGCCAACGATAGCTGTCGGTCGTTATTTGATTTGATTTGATTTAAACAGTTGGAACTTGGAACATGAAAAATTAGGTGTTTTATTAAAAAGAACTTTTAAGGGTTATGATTATAATCATAAAAATGATGACCAGCTTTCTTAGAAGAAGAAGATGTTGGATTTTCAGTTCTTCCCCACCCGCTCTCTCCCCCTTTGTTTTTTGATAAGGTCTGTCTCCCCTTTCTAGTGAAAAGACTCTTTTGCCCCTCTTTTTTTTCACTCCCATGTGTTCGTCGGCTGGCTTTTTTTTGTTTTTTAATCGTGAAATGAAAAGGAGTTTTAAGACATAAAGCTTATTGAAGTATGTAAAGTATACACATCTACGTCATTAATGTTGGCTTCTATTATACAAAGTTGATAATATCCTCTTATTGTTCTTAATACCATCACATCACCATCCGAATGCCTCGATTAAGGGATTTTTTAATCCTTTTATGTTGGCTGAAGGAATACTGTCCTCGAGCATATTTGTTGATTTTTTCTTAATCATGATTTGGTCTTGACAAGATGCATGAATGTGATATCTTCTATGGCTTTACATGTTTATGCCTTGCTTAATGTTCAAGATTTAGATAGATAGATGGTGGTATATTTTATCTATATCTGGTCTCTTCACTACCAAATTGATACTTTTTTAATAGCAAGTCCAATGTTCAAGTTTTTTAAAATAGGATTAGATTCAGATGGTGATAATTTATGTGGGATTTGAAAATTCACCCCAAATTCAAAATTTTCATTTGGAGAGTTTTACTTGATGACCTACCTCTCAAGTCTAGGTTATCCTTGTGGGGGTGTTATAGTGAAACCTCTTCCCATGCATCTTTTCCTATCTTAAGAGATTCTTCACCAAAAGAAAAAGAGTTTATTAAGAGATTGTGGCATTGTGGTTGAATGTATCTGATCTCTGTTGCACCATCTAACAATGTAGTTTTATATTCATATTAAAAAAAAAATAATAAGAAGAATAATAATAAAAAGCTATTATATGAGTAAACCATGGTTTGAGAACTTGGTATTGAGAATGGAATCAATACTAAGGTTGATATCTATCTAAATCGCTCTAAATCGGATAAAATATACGTAATTTTTTTTTTTAACTATTTTATGCTTTATCTGTATTAATCCACCTATGATATCAATCAAGAATCAAAATTGTTTTCGGTAGAAGGACACCTTAGACCCAAGACACTTTTCCCCATACAATATGAAAGGTCAAAAACCATTGCTTTGGAATCCTCTTTCAAAAAATCAACATTTTTATAGAAAATTATAAGTTGGTGTGTAATAGAAAGCAAGACCAGGTACTTTGCTAGTTCTGGGGTCCACGGTTTTCTTTTTAATTTTTTTTATTTTTCTAATATTACTTTTCTTTCCTACTTTTTTTCCTCCTTTTTTTTTCTGCCCTTTTCCGGCCTGCCCTTTCTAAGGAGAAACTGAGAATCAGTACAGTCCTGTTTCGTTCACGTGATTGGATGCTACATATATTTCGTCTATAAATATGTGTCATTGATCTAATGAAACCCTAAATAAGACTAATTGATTAAAAAAAAATAAAAAATGGAGGGATAGAAGGTGACCAATTAAAAAAGATTTAAAAGGAGTGTGATTTTTATCAGTGTTTATTTGCTTGATTTCAGACTTAGTTGTATTGTTTCATCACAATCCACTATTAAAATATTAACTATTTCGTTTTTTCTAGTTTTTTTGTACATACATGCAAGCATTAGCACTCTATATTGGTTAGAAGTCATGGATAGGCACACCATTCGCATTCGTCAAGCTAGCAGGCAGCACCATGTGGGTGTGGAATTGTGAGTTTGGGCATCATATTGGAGGGGGCATAAGTCATTTGAATGGGGAGGGAAGAAAGAGATAGACACAACGTGTGCTATTTTGTGGCACATGGATGGTGTTCCTAACCTTTTTCTATTTGTTACTTGCATTTAAAAAATGCGAATTTTCTTTTTTCCTTTTTATTTCACTCTTATTTTGCTTCAAATAACTTTATCAATAAATGTTTTATTTTATTTAATTTGCATTAACTTTATTTCTATTTAATAGCGCTTAAGAGGAGGTTTGAGAATGAGTCAGTTAATTTGGAACAACTTATTTTTTTTATTGAAATTTAATAAAATATTTAAAATTAATCTATTTCTTATTTAGGCAAGGAAAGAGAGTTGAGAAGAGAAGGGTATTGATATCAAATGAGGCCCCCAGTGGCTGAAGCACCCAATGCGCAACCATGTTCGCACATAGCTTGTATTATAAAAATTAGGCCCAAATGTTTATTAAATTCCGTGGGTCTTTAGCGGCATCAGTATGTCTAGTGAAGTATAATATTTCACTACTTATCTCTCTTCTTTTTTGTATCTTGTTGGCCCCTCTCCAATCACCCCCGATTGGATAAGATCTGAATCCGTTCATGGATTAGTCCATGTGGTAAAGGGTCCTACATTTCACTACTTAATTATCATTCAAAAATTTTCGGTTCCAAATTATTCATAATAATTCTCATGGTCAAAAAAATTTTTTTTTTTTTTTTTCAAACTGTATTATATTTGCACTATTTTCAGACTCCGAATTATTCAAATAAATTCATATTAAGTCCAAATTCTACCACATTATTGTTGAATTTGTTAACACTAGAGGATTTCAGCCAATCCTGATCCGATCCTAATGGTAAACGGTACAACCCATTGGCCCATTTGGGAAAAGACAATGTTTTCCCACTAATAATATCACGTTAAAATAAAGACATGCATGTCTCTCTCACTTAATGTCTTTACCAAAAAGATATTTATAAAGGGCTGTCCCACTTCATGTGCAGGGATTACAAAAGGCTAAAATGACAGTCTTCATCAAAGCATGCAAGCAAGCCCCATCTAACAATGAAGTGTTTCAAAAGGGCACACAAGGACACCATTCGAGACAAAGGATAACACTTGATGGTTGTCCCGGACGTCTCCTGTTTTATTTACCATCTATTTATTTAGATTTTACATTCCCCTTCTAATGGTGTCCGGATCCTCTCCAACCCTCCAGCCATTTTGGGCCTGCATCAATTACCCTTCAATCACTTATTTAATGGCTGATAGAACTTGGATACATATGCCAATTGGGAGGAAAAAGATTCTCTCTAACATCAATTACCCTCTAACCGCTCATTCGAAGACTCGGAAGAGTTGGGCATGCATCCCTAGATATTGGCATGTATTTCCAAGCCCTCTCAACTGTTGGACGGTGATTGAAAGGGAGTTGAATACCCAAGTAGTTGGAGAGGAGCCCGATCTTGGCTGGAACAGGTGGAGAGTAATCCCATGACCATTTGGAAGAATGGAACTTCAGAGAGAGAGAGAGAGAGAGAGCGAGAGAGAGCCCTGTTAGTCGGATGTAGGCAACATCAACACGCGGGGTGATGCTGCTATGCTCCCAACATATTAGGAAAATGTTTTCTGTGGGTGACTATGGCTCCTACAGCCAAACACATGAGGATCTGAAATAAGCACTCCATCCCTTATGAAATTCAAAATGATGTCTCCATTGATACTTCCTCGTATGTTCCCATTAGCCGTTATATATATATATATATATATATATAAAGGGCTGAGCTCCCTCATAGGTTACCTTACCCCTAACATATTTTAGGTTGTATTGTGGATTAGGTAGGTCTTGAAAGTAGTCAGTGTGGACTGTCAAGTGTTTATATGTCCCTTGCTATAAGCAGTGGAATAGAAAGGGAAATCCTTTTTTGCACCGAAAAATGAAAAGCAATTCTTCCCCTTCAACCGAAGTTAAAAAATTGTTCATCAGTCCCTTTTACAACCTTTTCAAGAAACCAATTGTTAACAAAGGATGGTTTCAAGAATTAAAAATCCAGAATTGAGATTTAGATTGGTTTTGTTTAAATTCTGATCTTGATTGCATTGGAATCAGATAGAATCAAGATGAGGAACCTATAAAGAATCAGTCAAAATAATTGATTGTAAAGTGAAGATGGTTTTCTCTTTTCTTTCTTTTGGTCTTTGATTTAATGAATGTGATATGCTGATTGAAACTTAGACAACAAGAAAGATTGCACTTCAATTGGTTTTCTTAAATGTGGGGGTTTAGATGCTAAAAGGTTCTTTTCTTAAAGATTTAATTAGGTGGGATGAAGTATGAGATTGAATTATATGAGCTTGCTTTTGTTTTGTTTTGTTTGATGTTTGTTTGTTTGTTTGTTTTTGTTTTTATTTTTATAATGGGTCATCCACTAGTCTTCCTTTCAATTAATGGGGAGACAATATAGGTTTACAAAGTGTAATGGTGGTTGCACCTTCCATGCAAGTGGGGAAAGAAATAAAGGGAAAAAGAAGAGAAAAGAGAACACTGTATGAGAATGACAGATTTGATTAGTAAGTGTCTAACACTCTTAAAGTGAGTTGTGGTGGTGGTGATAATGGTAGTGGTGGAGATAAAAGCCATGTGATGTTTGGTGCATGAGAAGGAACAGTCCAAGAGAGAGAGAGAGAGAGATAGAGATAAACCTCCCTCACACAATATGGACCAGCTGGTGGAAGCATCTATGAATCATTGAATCTACTTCATCTATTAGAAAGAGTAACTTACAGCTGAAAAAGAAGAAACCCCATCAGTTGGGTCTATAAATCCCACTCCTGCTTTCACTTTTCTAACTGCTCTACTTAAGGATGGCATCGTGGTTCTTCAGTCAAATCTGGTCTGAAGGTGTCAATTTAGAATTGGAATCGAAATTTTGATTTTGAAATTTTAAATTTTCTTCGGTTTGAACCAAATAAATTAAGTATAATCGGTTTTAAATTCTACAAGGCTAAAACAAAAGTTCTAAGATTTCAGTTTCTCTTCGTCTTTTTTCGCCTTTGTCTTCTACTATCGATTCTCCACACTTCTCTCGTGCAGTCCTCTACTTTTGTTCGTTTTCTTTTTCATCCGCATCTTTAATGCCAATATAACACATCCTCAAATCTCGTGTGAATTGAAGAATTGAACCAAATTTCTACCTAAAAAATAAAAGAAGAGAAAAAGAATTGAACCAAATAAATTATATGGAATTATTGAGACAATATACAAACTGAATAAAATGAATATATAAAATCAAATAAAAACTGAATAAAATGAATTGATGTGAATTGATTGCGGTTTGAGATTATGAAAATTCGATTTTGGTGACCTCCTGGGACACCTGCACTCTACAAGTAGATACCAACTGTGCTATAACTATTTTAAAATAAATTTGAACTCCTAGTAGTTCAGAAGAAAAAAGGGAGGGGATTAGTGAACTTCTGAACTATAGGTCCTACAAATATTAGAAATGAATACAATGTATGTAATCTTCAATAGTAAAATCCCTTACATCACACCAATGATGCATGGGGAATGGTATCATTCACACGTGAACACATGCTCAAGAGAGGAAGGAAAAGAAAATAAATTAAACCTATATGATCAGAATGGACATCTATAATTAAGGGGAATCACATTATTGTAAACTAGAGTACAAAGAGGGAAGCAACTCTTAACGTGGTGGTGGCATCTAGTACAATAGAGTGCTGATCTAAGTCCTCCAAGAGGTCAGTGTTTTGACTCCCTCCACCCCTTCCCACGGATACATACTGTTATGCCCCCTCAAAACCCCACTCCTGGCCGCCCTTTCTTGAGTTGGAACATCAACCCCTAATGGCCTATGGGACCTCAGAGGAAAAAAAGGAAAAAAAAGAAGAGTAGAAAGGTAATTTGATTCACCTTCCTCTGTTGGCATATAAGGCGATGGGAGTGGCAAATCTCAGCCCGCCCTATTAATAAATGGGCCATTTTGGTGTTGCCCGTTAACTGCTTAATAATGAAGACGGGACCATGTTATCTAATGGGCCTTGAACTCCACCCACCCTGAACTGCTAACAGAAACTCTTCCAAAAGTCCAAACCCACCTGAACCTGCATGTTTACCCATCTAACACAGTTTTATATAATTTTTTTTTTGTTGGTTGAAAGCATTTTTAGTGTAAGGGAGAAAGATTGCAGTCCGAGCGTTTCTCTCACCCAGGCATAATTTGGTGTGAAAAAATCCAGTTGTCCTATACATCTTATGTAATTTTAAGCCTAAATGTATCTGGGCATAGAGGGAGTGGGTGGGCAGCGTTCCCTTGCCCTTATTATAGTTAAAGAGAATAAAAAACCTAAACCGTTGTGGGTCTCTGTGTCTTGACATAGGGGGGATGACCACTCTCTTGAAAGGAGGAAATTCCACCCTGTTGGTGCCTCTACATGCACTCACATTGGCTCTTGCACTAGTGCAGGGCCACGTTGCCTTTCAAGGAACCCTCCTCCATTAAAATGGAAAAAAGGCTCTCTGAGCCCAAGGCGTAGGGGTGTCAATCGGTCGAACCAGGCCAGTCTCAGTCAGACGTAGGGCCGGTACCCTTGCACCGTGACCTATTTATTTAAGGAATGAGACAGTCTTAGTCAGGTTCAAGGCTTTAATCGGGCTTCTACTAATTAGGCTAATCACACCGTAATCTGTCTAACGCACCATTTCCCATTTAATTGTCTTAGATTTTAGAAAGAATTAATATATTTATTAAATCATCAACAATTTATAAAAGACTTTACACTTAATTACATCAATAATGGACAAAAATATTAATATATACCTTATTCTACTTAAATAAAGTCAAAATATACATATAAATGATCGGAATAAATGTGGGGCTTATAATTGGTTGGGCCCATCGAGCTTACACCGTGCATCACGAATGAATGATTATAAACAGACAAGTCTCTTTTGGGCCTGAAATTGACACCCCCTACTAAGGCATACGTTGTGCTTCCTTATATCCTCGTTTTTATTGTTTATTTGCACTCCCTTAATAAATGAAGGGAAAAATGCTTCTTGGGTGTGCGCCGCTACATCCAGACATAGAGACTACATGAAAAACAACCCTACCCTCCATGGTTGATGGCTTGATGCCTCCACATGCTCTCATTGGTCAATATGTTAGTGTAGTAGCCATACAACCAGGTAGCTATCTCTCGCCTATAAATGAGTAAACAATGTTCATGCCTTTGGTTAAAGAGACCCTATTCCCATTTAAATTTAAGGGATAAAGTAACCTCCCTAGTTGTTTGCCTTTTGTGCCTAGACATGGGTGTGAAATTGTCAGCCATCCCCTATAAAATAAAATAAAATAAAATAAATTCATTTATATTGATGCCCCTATAAGTGTTTTCATTGGGCTATGCATTGGAACAAGGGTCACCCAACCAGGTGGCGATCTCTTGCCTAAATTTAATGTATTATATACTTTGTTTTGGACTGCCAAAAAATGTACCAGATTAAAGTGGTCTTGGCTTGGCATGCCAAACCGTAGCCCATTTATATATATGGGCATGGGCAAGTGCAGGTGCAGGTTCACGCTGACAAAAGCCCAACACAGTCGCTAGACTAGTGCGGCTTTGTTTGTCTATTAAATATTAGGGGGAAAAAATGCTACCTATTGTGGGTATTGCCCAAAAAAATCATTCTACCCGTGTGGTTAATGCCTTTATGCGCTCTATCATTGATCTGCGAGCTGATGTAGTAAACATGCTACTGGGTAGCACTCTCTCTCCCCATGGTTTTTTTTAATCTACTCATCATCTTTTTTTTGGTTTCAGACACTACAAGAAAAGTGGTCTACAATGGCATTTAGGCGAAAGTCTTTAGTGGCGTTTCAAAACAATGCCGTTAAATATACACCTACAACGGTGTTTTTTTAGAAAATTCCATTATTTTTTATTTTTCAATAATTAAAAAACGAAAAAATAAGAGAAAAAACAAAAACTGAATATCCTTGAGCAATTTGTAAATCCTCCAACTAAACAATGTGAGATGACGGACATGGATAGATAACTTATTCACTTAAACCAAAATGAGAATTAAACACCCATTGAGTCCAAAAGCCAACATGCTTAGTAATTCTTAAATAGTGCATCTCAATAGAAATCTTACTAGCAAATAAGGAAAATTAACTATAATTTAACTATGATAAAAAGAATGTAAGATTTTTATTTCGAATTTTTAAACAGCAGATTATTAAAAAAAAAAAAAAAAAAAAAAAAAAAAAAGAAGTTTGTCTAAACCTTTGGTAAAGGGAGAGAGGCTAGAGGGAGACAGGAGGGAGAGGTTACATTTTTTTTCCGCAGGTCGTTGCTGCTTACTTGATTGCAGGTTTATAATCTGGGCAGCAGCCAAGTTTCATTCCCCACCCTCCATGCCAACACTGGCACACGAGTCAGAGGTGTGCCATTACTGGAAAGGTAAGGTGGGGATGTGTCCTCATAATTCCCTACCTGTCCCCATGTGGGGACCTGAGCCGAACTCTAACTGAACATTTCTTGCCGGATGTAATGGAGGTGTGTAATGAGATGATCGATGTGGTGTACTATTAGACCGTCCATCAAGACTTTCTACACACACTGTTGTTTCTATTAGTTGCGATCACCCTGTAATTTCAATGATTTCATCGATATTCTATTCGCAGAAGATCTGCAGAAACCCTTAAAATGTCAAAAATAGAAAAATAAAATATATTTTTTTTGGTTTCCTCTCCAAAGATAATAGAAGATCTGGTGGTCCATTATTCTGTTAATTTCCAGATTGGAAACCGTTAGGACTGTTAGACTGAGATGTCCTTTATAAGAGACCATGCACGTTGGTTGTGCTTCCTCACTTCTCAATCTCACTCGTCTCTCACACTCTCACACTCTCACTCTACTCACATCTTCCAGTTTTAGAAGCAGAGTACTCTCTCTCTCTCTCTCTCTCTCTCTTACTGCTTCTTCGCTTTGAAGGTCTCGATCGATTGCTCGACTCAGTGTCGGTTTCAGTATTGTTGTCTGGACTCTGGAGTTTTGGAAACGAAGAACAAACCGACGAAGAAATGTTCTACTCTCACCAGCTTCTCGCGAGGAAAGCTCCAATGGGGCAGATCTGGTTAGTCATTTCTGTTTTTAAATTTCGTATTTCCTTTTTTCGATTTTCTGGATAAAATGGAACTCCGATTTTGTCTAAAAAATAATGTTTCTGTAATGAAGGATGGCTGCAACGCTGCATGCGAAGATCAATAGGAGGAAGCTCAATAAACTCAACTTAGTTAAGATCTGGTTCGGTTCTCGATCCTCTTCCTCTTGTCTCATTAATTTGCCATTTCCATCTTCACGACTTTAATTACGTACTTATAATCAATTTTGATTTCTTCCTCCTCTCCGCTTTGTTTCATCAAATTACAGCGAGGAAATATTGAATCCGGCAGTTCCGATGGCTCTCAGACTCTCTGGCATACTCATGGGTGGGCATTAGGCAATCTTTGCATGATTTGCGTTTATAGCTCCTTGTTTGTGTGTTCAGTTTTCTTCATATGGTCTCCATATCTCTGCGTGGTTTCAGGTGGAGTGGTGATCGTCTACGAGCGGAAGGTGAAGATCCTCTACGGTAAGTTTTATTTCCTTTTCAATTCGCATTTAAATTTCTCCGTTCATATTTATCTTATTCGTGTTAATTCTGCATCTCTTGTTCTTCGCAGACGATGTTCAACGTCTACTGGTACGACCAAGAACTTCTCGATTCTTCTCTTTTTCTTCCTCTAGGTTTTCTAATCAACTCTTTAATTCTCGTCTGCTAATCCATTTGCCCTCTGATATTGATCGAATTCTCAGGTAGAGATCAATGAGGCATGGAAAGTGAAATCCGTTGCAGATCGCAACGTCCTTCCCAAAGGAAAATTTCAGGCCAAGTCAGTCTTAGGCTCTTAAGCTTCTCCTCTATTTGTTTAATCTTTACAGAACGGCGCATGTTATAGGACGTAACCTGTCAGTGTTTAGTTAGCTCATGACTGTATTTCACACACGGCGCACATTAGCCAATTAAGCTTCAGAGTAACAGTAGACTAGCTGAGGGTGATTGAGCTTGCGGACTGCGCACCCTGTGCAGGGTAGATCAGAAATGAACGTTTATCTCTTAAGAGTCTTCTATTTAGCTTTTGTTTGGCTTATCGGCATGGGGTCTTTGTTCTTGCAGATACGAAGCTGTCACCCTGCCAGACCATCATCAAGAAATGGAGGTCGGCGTTGGCGATCCATCCGATTATAAGCATTTTTCCATGGTATGCGATTTGTTAAGATATTACAACCCCGCTTCTATCTCTAAATCACTAAAATGCCACTGTTGTTAAATCATATAATATTAACTGCCAAAACTCATTGTAAGGGAGGGAGCAAAGGCGATGGTTGCCGTGTGGATCAGGTTCTGACCTTGATCCGTTCTCTTGGATGCCAGATCATTGCACAAAAATTCTCTACGGGAAGACAGAGAATGGTAGGAGTATCTATTGGCTGTGGTGCATGTCAAGGCCCTCTTAGCCATGGATTTGAGTCCCATGCTATTACAGAAGTACAAATTATGCAGTTTTTTGAATTTTATTTACTTGACTTGTTTTAACTCGCTAATCACATGCTGATGGATGAACTCTAGCTCAATGGCATGCAAAGGGAGGTTTCGAGTGTTCAACTCACTAATCCCTCTTGATAGGGAAATGGTTTTCTACCTTGAATGGCCTACATCAGTCCTCCTTGTCTATGTCTCCTTCCCTTAATATGGGCTAGGGATGTCCTTTTTCACGAAGGTAAGATAACCATTCTTTTTAGACGTAAGAAACTTAATAGTTAGAAATAAGCTTGGCCTATTAACCCTTTTGGTGGCTGCTTGTGGGCTCCTTGTGAGTCTCGAGTCTAAACTCGGTTATATGGTGGCATATTGTGGGTCATGCACCCAAAAAAACAAAAAAATAATAATACACCCCTTTTTATGGCTTAAGTGCACAATATCGGGTTAGGGATCGATAACCTTAGAAATTGATATAGGTTAAGCTCGGGCAATAGCTTTGCCCTAATTTTTCCTTAAAAATCAGGTTTATTGGGATTGGCCCGTGTCGATAGACTCAATATACAGCCAATCGGTGTCCGATACCTCAAGTCGTGGTTAAGATTGTTGGCTTTCCAACATTTTGGATTGAGCTTTACTTGAGACGCAATGAAGTAGGTGAGGGAGGAATTCTTTGGGCATCATTATGTTAGGATGGAAATTTAGGAAAAATTGGAAGGGTATTTTACACCTCCAACAAATAAGGAGCACGGTTTAAAAATTTGGATTCGAATCAGTCGACCTAACCGATATGAATCGAATTTGACCGCCCATGATTCATGATTCCAAATCCTTGACTCAGGGATAAAATGGATCATGACAAAAGGTTTAATCCGGCCAAGCCTCTTGAAAGAGGCTGTCTAATGCATGGGTTATAGAGCACTACCTACTAATGTACCCCACATATAGTGTTTAATGCATGGATTAATAAATCTTACCTCTTAATGTACCCTATGCTTACGCATATGAAAAGTGAAACCAGGTCAAGAAAAGATACACATACTGGCTTACCCAGCTCCACTTTCTCCATGTATGCGGGCGTAGATTACAATAGGAGGTAACATTCTTTAGAAAAAGAGATTGGCAAAGGGAGGGGCAATCATGATGGGCACATGTCGCCATCTTGTGATAAAAATTGAAGGGGAACCGGAGCTAGGGGAGAAGAGATGGAGAGGAAATGAGAAAATGAGAGGGAGGGGAACCGAAGCGGGAAGGGGATGGTGAAAGGGATTTATGGCTGAACTCTTCACCTTTTTGTAAAGAAACCTTTCGTTTGTTTTCTTTTCCAAGTGGTTTTCCAACATTGTTCGTTCATGACATTTTGGGAGAATATCCGCCGATGGAGAAGAGAAAAGGAAGACGAGGTCGGGGAGGAGGCTGTGATTGCTGGAGAATATAACTCCGGAAGAGAGTGACTGCAGCGGAGGTTGTGGGCAGGCCGTCTATGATTTCGCTGAGTTGTGTATGTTAGTTTGAGTGGGTGGTTTTTGTGATTCTCGACTGGAAAATGGTTGTCAGAGTTCAATGGGTTATCTGGGCTGCCGGGAATCGGCATTTCGTCTTGGGATTTTCGAGAGAGGCTACTTTGCATGGTACTTTGTTCTTGAAGTTGTTACGTGCTTTGACTTTTCCAATTGAAGGAAATTAAGGAAAATGATACAAAAAGGTAAAAAGAAGTTGAAATGGCCATTTTTCCTGTTCATGCCTCTAATATTCTACAGTCTCTACTGATTTTGGGAGTCACTGTTATGATGTTGGGGAAGCTCTACAGAGGTCCCCGTGGGGACAGCCGAATGATCTGTGGGCTCTTAAAGGTGCCCTCTGCAACCTTCTTTGCACAAGGAATATGTATGCCAAAACGCAGTCGACGAAATGTGGTTGTGCTATGTATTGTTCTTCCTGCGTTCTTTCGCTCTGTTTCTGTTCATGTTCCTATGCTTGCTCAAGAAGTCAAGATACGAAGAGTGTTAAGAACTTTATGAGTTTGAGATAGGGAGAATTGGGTTCTGATGCAATTCCATCTCCAGTTCTCAACCTTTCATTTACGGGCAGCTATTTGGCCCATCGCTGGTTCTGCCTCTGCTTGCCACGTATCACCAGTTACATATATTTAGATAGTTGTAGATTGGGTAAGGCCAGAGGGTTGTTTGCTTTGGGGAGAAGTGTGGTTTTTGAATCTGGTTACTGTAAGGGAATTCTACACTATCGGCCACCGGAGAATCTGAAAGATATGAAGCATAGCGTAATTATTAGCTCTATGCGTAGGCATTAGTTGTACGGAATAAGTATAACAATATAATTTCAAGTTCGGCTTTTGTTTGCTTTATTTGGATTTGGGTTTAATGAAATGCATGCAGGGTGTCGTGGTTTGTTTCACTGAACATGAATTATGTAGTTGGTGGTTTGTATTGCTGAATTGATTCGGTATTTATGTAGCTTGTGTAGTTCAGTTATGGTCTTGACATTAATTTTCTGTTTCTGTGCTGTGTAATTTATAGCGCATTGCTGGTAATTGTGGGTTGTAGTTAAGCTTTTGGATAGCCTTCATATTTGAGCTCTTGAATATGTTGATGGGCTCAGGGTAGTTAGTTTCTTAGAGTTTTGGAAGAAAAATTATTCGTAATGTTCCAATTGGTTTCAAGCTTCACTCAAACTGTAATTTTACGATTATTATAGTTAAAAAGGGTTTTTGAAAATTCCTTTGGAATCGGTTACATTCTTAGAATAAAGTTCTAACATTAAGGTTGTTCTATGACTTACATGGAGTTTAATTTGTTGTTTTTCTGCACAGTTTATTATTCTATTTTGGAAGGATTTTCTGTTTCACTACTAGTACTACTCATCTATGGTTTAAACGAGGTCTTATGTATCAGTCTGGTTTCATCTATAGGCAGTAAAAAAATACTATTTGATCTGTCTCCAGATTATTGGGATTCTTCTAATTTATGATAATCTTGAGATTACTGCAGCCTCAGATTGAGTTAATTTGAGGTTCTACTTCTAAAATATTCTCTAACTATTTTCTAACTTATAATGATGTTCTGAAGAGTTTATGTGGTGCATAGCCATCATTATCTTATGGTTTAGTTTTGCTGCTACATATGTGCTGACATTCTGCTGTAATTTGGAACTTCTATCATTTATTTATTTTAAATTATATGGGAGTCATTTATGTGTTTAGGCTTGTAAGTGAAGCCCCATTGGTTCTTCAATCAGTTATGTACTACTTTTTAGGAGTTGAAATCTAAGGTTATTACTTGTTCAAGTGAGGTTTCAATATGAGCAAATGTCTTTAGTCTCCCATTTATTTGTAGAGTTTAGAGTACCACCATCAATAACAATATGTACTATTTATATTGTCTGGCTATGGAGAAGTTTTCTGCTAATGTTTAGCATGAATTTCCATGGTTATTTATAATGCCTCTTAGAACTTCGCCTATTGAACATTGAATCTAAAGTTTGTTCCTCTCTACATATGACTAGGAGTTTGAATTAAGTTTATTGGTTCTTACAGGCTGGTATAGTAGTACTTGAGATCAGGATTGATTATTCATTTTTTATCTGTTCTCATTTGTTTGCGAGGCATTAGATGAGGTTAGTGGCAAGGTTATTGTGACTGCCACAGAAACCAGGTATTGCAGCCACTTAGGGACTCTTTTCATACTTGTAATTTGAATAATAAGTGAAATGATAACCTAACTATGAGGGGAAAAGATAATATATTACAGAGACTTTATTTTACTGTGGTTGCAAGAAGTTGTGAACACTAGTGCAAGATTTCAGTGGAACTTTTCTTTCTGAGCTTCTTTATTTCATCCAGAAATTAGGGTTATGCTGAAATCCTTAAGGTGATTACATGGGTGTTCACCTCCTTTTTCATTTAAATTATAGACAACACTAGCAAAGATAAGATGACGGAAGTAGAAAAAAAAGATTGATTCATCATCTTTAATATCTACTCTCATCCTGTGATTCCAAACCAACAGATTCATGGAACAACTCTTGGGTAAGGTAATAATAATAATGGGGAAGTGTTTCCTGTGGGGGATTGTGGCTCCTGCACATGCATGGGAGCCAATAGTGGTGGCATGTCCACCTTTCATGGTGGTGGGGCTTTCATTTTGGCCCCTTCTTTGTCTGGGCGCAGGGCTCCACTGCCCCACAGAGTTCTTTTTCCCATGATGATGACTGTGTCCTGTAACTTCATTCACAAATAAAACTCTCCTTGAATCACTATGGAATAAAGAAAATGATTTCTATTTTGATAATTTATTTTTCTTTTTCAATAGCATCAAGTCATTTTTGAACGATCATCATTTATTTAGTTATTTTGTCCATGCCATGCAGCGACTGGATGAAGTCGACATTCCCAACATCAACAACTCTCCTGAAGGTGATGATAACTTCAAGCATCACCATCAAGGTCCCTACTATACTCCTCCATTCCTGGATGCCCTTTTTTTGAGTTCTTACCATCATAGAATATTTATGGCACCTCATATACATGCATGCATGCATAATTGCTTTACTCCTAAATGTCCCTTTTTTTCCACCTCCTTTCTGCTAGTAAGTTGCTGGCAGTATGGCTACCTGTTTAGCTGAGCTATTAGTTCTTTTTCTTTCAAAACTTTGGTGTAAAGTTGTTATGGTGCAATTTCTTTCAAATACTAAGTTCTGTATCATTGATTCTCTTTTTCAGCTGATGCTGATAACATCACATTATTGGACCCTTTTGATTCATACCAGATGGATGCAGATCTATATAATCGCTTTCAGAGGTAGGACACCTATGAGCTTGTCGCTGTTTTAGTTTTCAACTTTTGGAGGTGCATGGTGTTCATATCCAAGTTCTGTAGCTTTTACTTTTCAGTTTTCAAATTTTTTGTCTTGATAAGGGATTTACTCTAAATGTACAAGGATGTAGTTGTTTACCATTTTCAGCTCCTGCATTGTGTTCTCATAATCTATTCGTCATATTCCATTCACTCATCCCAAACAGCATAGCTCTGTTCTTTTCTTGGTTGGCAGTTAGAGAGCATTCATTTTTTTGAATTAACCATTCATTATTAACTGGATGAACCTATTCAGGTTTGATATTGAAGGAGATGAAGGCACACAGTTGAACTCAAGTCCTCAAGAGCACTCCCCGGTCCCGATGACTCTGGTATCCTCACCACCTCCACAAGAGGAGCCTCAACCAGGTTAGGAATGCATAGAAGAAATTATAAATGCGTTCCCTGTTTGCAGCTTCCTTGAAAGAGCTCCTAATCCACTTAACACTCAATCTTGTGTTAGGCCCATTGACATGAAACGCCCCTTCTACAAATTGCTGATTTTCATGGGGCTCTCATTAGCATATAGCCTTATTGACTTTTGATTTACTTAGGAAAAGTCCTTAAAATATGTCCTGCAATAATCAACTCTAACTTTGTTAAGAGATTGTCTTGTTTTATTTTTTATTTTTTATTTATTTATTTATTTTTTAATCCATGACTTGAAAAGAATCAAGGGGCTTGGAGTAAGACTGATGAATTTTGTGGATTTATCCAATTGAATAGTTGTTATAAATCAGAATGAAAGCAGACATGTCTAAATCTTGTTGTACAGATAAATTTGCCCTGTTGTATAGTTTTTTTTTAATGATCTTAGATGTATGAAAATAAAAGCAAAAGGAAAATTGAAAACATATTCATTTTCTTATGCAGAGAAAACAACTCCCCCAGTCCACCCCACCCCGACCCCACAAAAAAAAATGAAAAAGGATTGTTCTACTTTATCTTTCCATAAATTTACTCTTAAGCTGTAGAATAACACTAAATATAATTCTAAAGTAAATAAAGTATTGTTGCTGCAATTTATCATATATAGGTCACACCACATTTAGCCAAGCAAGAAAAGGAATAGAAAATATTACACCACAGTGAAGGAAATAAACATATCTGAGGCCATGGACAATTAAAATTCACAGCCTGTATTTTAGATTGAAAACGTATACGGAGATAAAATAAAACCGAAATTGCAACCCTTATTGTCCTTGTCCTTCCAAAAGAGATGGAAGCCTTGCGCTTAGGGCTGAAATTTGCAAACTGAAAGCAAGGATGAGAGGTGCCTAAGAGAGAGCAGAACCAGCTTGGCAGGCAGAGAAGAATTTTAGGGAGATCCAAATTGGCTAGCGGGAAACTGGTTTGAGGGAATTCTGGAACAAATTTCCAAACAAAATTTGTGAAGAGAGGGAATTGAGGGAGAAATTAAAGAAACTAGACCAAAATAACTCCAGGGATCTGAAATCTGGACCCTGGTTTTTTAGGGCTTTACCACAGACTAATGAACAGCTCCCTGTACCTTGCACATCTCTTTTATTTTTTTTAAGATTTGTGTGAGTAATTTTCTTGGAAGTCCTGTTGCAGCTACTGATATCCAAGGACAGAATCCAGAACGTCATGGTACTCAAGACACTTTTCAGGTAGATAGATTTGAAGCATTGCTGTTACCATTACATGAGGGAAATGAAGAAAGCCACTAACCTAGAAATGCATATGGATTTTGTTACAGCCCCAGCAGAATGAACAGAATCGTGGTCCAACAAAACAGAAACCAAGAAGAGAACCGAAGTGCTTTGTTATGGATTATGAGAAAACCATTATCCCAGGGCAAACTTACCAATCTTGGCTTGAGAACCCTTCTGACATTGTCTCGACAAAAGGAAAGAGGAAGGTCCAGCTCTTATCTTTCCAACGAGTATTTTGATTCCTCTAATTGCGAAGGAAGTGCATAGTTGGCTGGCAACCACCAACTATTTAGTGTAGTCAGCTTATTCGTTCATCCATGTTTCATGTGTGGGCTGGGAAGCCACTGTTGGGGGCATACCAAGTCAGAAAAGTAATTGATGTCAGTAAGCTTGAAATATCCCTACTAGGTTGTTAGATTTCAAAAATTTTGGTTAAATTTCTGAATTGGTGGCATTTTATGTGAAGGGATAACAAGCCTAATGTTATCATTTGCCTCTCTTGTACATTTGTTCCTTTACATTAGTTCATGGATACTCCTAATCACTGAATTGAACTATAAATTTCACAAAATGGAACTCAATGGTGTGCTATGAATTTTCGGCCTTTGTATCATTTTTTTTTT
>NC_056568.1:5232352-5250335 GCF_013358625.1 Macadamia integrifolia | reverse complement strand
GTGGTTGTTATCTGCTTATGTTGGCTTCTATGCAGTAGAAAATGCTATTAATCTTAAGGTTATCATCCCCATTGTGTCACAGAACATCAACCTTAGGTCTGCCATGAAGACAGCTGGCCTAATGGACCTCCCACCAGTGGCACTTTGTGGGTTATCAGGACATAAAAACAGAAAAGTTCACTATCCTCCATCTCTTATGGAGCTGTGGCTGAGATGCACCCAGCTTCGAACCACTGATGCTTCAATTTCTGGTCAGTCTACCAAATATCTACTTTTCAAAGTACATTAGTTAGAGATCTGAATTAGAGGAAGTGATAAAATTCTAGTCTTGCAGTCTTGCCAGCAGGAAGAACTTCTGCGACCCAACTTCTGGAACCATTTTTACCGTCTTCATCAAGTGAGACGCATGATCAATTCCCCATGGCATTTGTAAGTTTTCCATTCGATCTTCGTTTTTGTGGCTGGTTGTTTATCAAAGTGATCTGTTTCTGATAGCATTTGATTGTGAAGCCTTTGGAGGATCTTCCCAACGGAGATGATTATCAGCCATTTGAAGTCCCCATGGAGAATCCAGTTGTCAACCTTAACAACATTAAAGTGCCATGGGATGTCTCTGCAGAGAAACTAATGCCCGATCATATCAACAATGAATTCCCATGGAAAGTCTCCACTGGAACACGAGGGATCAATCTTGTGGACTTTGAAATGCCCATAAATGAGGCCAACCTGCTCGTGACACCAGGAAATTCTGGTATGTTTGACAATCCTATTGGTGTCTCAGATCTCTACAGAGAAGTCATCACATGATTACTAGAACAAGTCTGGCATAGTTTCTTTTTTTTTTCATGTGTCCTGTCATGATTAATTGAGCAAATGCTATGGAATTACAGGAAGCAATGCAGGTTCCATTCCCAGCTCGGAATCTGGACATGGTTTCCAGATACATATCCAAGAACTCCAGCTGCATTCTGAAAGGTGGTTAGAAGTTTTCTTTTTCTCTTTCTGGTCAAGAGTAGAAGAAACTGGAATATGAGAATTTGGTCTTTCACATCTGATGGATAAAACTTGCAGCTTGATGTGTGACTACCATAAATTTAGGTTGATCAGGGAAAGATTTAGTCACCTTTGTTTCATGGAAAACAGGTCCAGCAAAAAAAGACCTTATTCTTCATCACACAGCCGAAGCAATCTTGAATCAGTGGCAGAGGAGCCATCAGCACTATTCGAACAAGGTTTCAAGCTCCCAGGAGTATATGAAAATGGGCCCACCCCAGATCATGGTACTCATAACTCAAATAATATCTGCAACAGATTCTAGTAATAGTGGTAAGAGTACTTAATGGTTATTTTTGCAGAACTGTTGGTGGAAACTGGGCCTACTCCAAGCCAACATCCTATTGTCAATCACCCTATTGACAAAATCACTGATACGATGCGGAAGTAGATCTCTTCTTTATTGTTCTTATGATTCTTATGCATATATATGATGTATTTGGCTTTGGAACATGATGATCATGGAGATTTGACTCTATTTGTGGCCTGTCATGTATTTGGTGTACAGGTATCTGAAGACACATTTTGACATGCCGGGGGTTCCTCAAGTCGAATCTCTCAATCACCTGGCCTTTGGGATGGAAAGACGTAAGGCTGCCCAGCTATTCTACCAAACATGCGGTATTGACATACTTCCTCTCCTCATCCACTACAATACATCATATTTTTTTAACTGAGGTCAATGCTTGCAGTGTATGTTTTGAATTGTTATACCTTGTTAGAAGCAATGTGTTGATGCATCGCAAGACGTCAATAAACTAACATGGTTGGATGACTGTTTGCAGTTCTTGCTACCCATGACTTCCTTAGAGTTGAGCAGACTATGGCGTATGGGGACATCCTAATATCTAGAGGATCAAAAATGTGAGTGGAGAATAGGGATGAAAGATGATCACCTTGCATTATTCAAGTTATAATGGAGAGTGACAATTCGAAAAGTTTAAGTAGAAAGAGGCTATTCTTCCTCTCTCAAATTTCTTAATGTTGTAAACATTACAAAACGAGTTGGAAGTTTTATACAGGCAAGTAGGAAAAGAGGGTAGCTTGTCCTCTTTTCTTATTGTTTCTCTTGTCTTATATTATTCTAGAAGCAAGAACATGGTATAATCAGGAACAGCGTAAGACACAATATTTGGACAGATTAGAAGAATGAAAGGAGAATTTAGTCGAATCATAATCCAGCGGTCAACATACTCTGAAGTTCAGGTTGAGTCTAGAGGATTAATAGATCTATCAATTGGTTAAATAATCTAGGAAATCAGTTTAGGTTTTAATAGATAATTTCCAAGTTGCTTATATTTCAAGCTAGAAGTATTAATTGAGAAAAGTCTGCAGAAACTGATGATCACTTCTAAAGAATATTAAGGGTGACCTAGTGCACGAGGTTCTTGTCACTGTGGGGTCTGAGGAGAGTCATAATGTATGCAGTCTTATCCCGACTTTGTGGGGGTTCACATATATAAAAGCCGCCTTTTGAAGTAAATAGTCCCCCTCTCCCATTTGATAAAGAAAACAAACTCAAATCTAGATTCTCAATACTAATTAAGGAGTATTCTAATCTAAGGCAAACACTTTTTTTTTTTTTTTTTTTGTGGAATATGCAAACGCAATTAAGCCTCTTAACACTACTATTTCCATAATGCAAAATTTAATTTTATGTTAGCCTCCTTCCTTATGACAAGTAGCCCATGGCCCATAAAATCTATGGCCCAAAATTGTACTTTCTTAAGCTGAATCAACTGCGCTTAAGGTTTTCCCCTACCCCTGTACTAATTATGATTATTATTATTATTATTTAGGACTGGACATCATAATAAGCTTGTCAGGACTCAGGATTGCTCAGGTTTCAAGTAGTGGATAAGATTGGAGTTAAAATTTTGTTGATAGGTTGACCTCAAGATCCTCTACTTATATGTCCAGTCTGAGTTTCTTTTCAAAATATATTTTACCAAGTGACAAGATAAAAATAGAAGGATGCATAATAGCCTGGAATCAAGTATTGGTATCAGATCGGCTGGATCAGATTGGTATCGGTTGAGACTGATCTCGATACTTGATCGATCTTGAGATGGGTATTGATATCGCCCTGGGTATCGGATACAGATCCAGATCAGCCGATCCAACCCAATCCATTAAAAGAAATTTAGAACTTAAACTGATAAAGGACAAACAGGAGAGAGAGAGAGAGAGAGAGAGAGAGAGAGAGAGAGAGAGAGAGAGAGAGAGAGAGAGAGAGAGAGAGAGAGAGAGAGAGATCTAGGGTTTCTGGGGATAGGAAGCTGGTTCTGGGGCTTGTGTTTGGGAACAGATCATGGCCGCAGGTATCTCAACCACCTCCGTTCTCTTTTCTTGGGCGCCACAGGCCTCATGTCCTTCTTCTACCTTTTAATCCCCTTGCCCGTCATTCGTGGCGTCTAGCTCTCACAAGGCCTTTCTTTTTCCTTCTCTGCAGAACTTCCCCACCGATAAATCGGGCTCTGCTCACCTTGGCTTGGCCTCGATACAAGCCTCGATAGTCTCATCCTCGCCCTCTCCGCCCTCCTATTCCTTGTCCTCACAACAAGCTCTGGCGACTCAGTGGATTCATTCGAGCTGCCATTCCTTCATATGAGATAGTAGCTAACATGGTTTGTTTAAAGTTGGAAACATACAAGAACCACTAGCTGAATGATGGGAACAACAGATACTACTCAGCACTTTCTAGTTCTCCATGTTAATATTCAATC
Source organism: Macadamia integrifolia (assembly GCF_013358625.1). NCBI lineage: Eukaryota > Viridiplantae > Streptophyta > Magnoliopsida > Proteales > Proteaceae > Macadamia > Macadamia integrifolia. Next base: position 5,246,556 of record NC_056568.1, on the reverse strand, counting down.
AAACCACAAACCAAGCCTTGCATGTATTCCAGAATCAACGAAGTTCAACCTTATTCAAATCAAAAGGACAGCCTAAAAATTAAATCCAAGAAACAAAGATCTTGATCATTGTAGCAATTTGTTATTTGATCACAAATCAGACACAAACAACCAAGCCTCTCGTCCACACAAAATTACTACCTGGAACTACATCAGGAGTCCCGATATTCACCTCTTGTGCCTCTGAACAAAAGGGGAATTCATAGCATCCTCCTCAGTGAGTCCAAGAGAAAGCTTGGTGATGATGGTGCGGTGATGGCAAAACCGACCAAGAAAGGCCAGTCCCTTTTCCACTCTCTCTTGAAGAACACAGTCTCTTCCACTCGCCCTATCTTTTTCTCCTCCTGGGTTGCCCTTACTCCCCTGTTCTGAACTCTGTGACTTTGTCCTCCTTTCATTTTGGTTTTTTAATATTTTTAGATAATTTTTTTTTTACCGATCCTAACCGATACTGTGATTGATCCAGGAAAACTGTACGATTTCCGATCCTTAACCAATCCTTGACCGATCTTTAACAGATACCTATCCTTATCGTATCGGTTTTGGCTATGACCGATACCAATACCGAGTTTTAAAACCCTGCATACCTGTACATATTTTTAGTATTTGATTCTATTGATTATAAGAGGGTGTATGGACATACATGGACAACTGAAAAATTAAAAGAACACATACCTTGACATGAGAGTATTTGATTGAATTAGGTCCTACAATTTGACATATGGCTAATTCAACCCTAGACTTATGTATCTGGGTCAGAACTATGACCACATCATCACATCAGGTGACTAATAAATTGGTAAGCCACCTTGATCTGCTTATTAGGTTGTTCATCTAAGGCAATTTTTTCTCTTATTATTATTATGAAGAAAGAACACTACCGTAAGTGTGTCTATACCTAGACACAATGGGTGTGAAGAAACCGCTTTACCCAGCACTGAAGATACTCTTGTACATCCTCTCCTTGGTCCACGTGTTGGCATGTACCTTGACCAGTGTGGTAGTGGTCTATTGCCCTTAATATTATTATTGTTATTATTATTATACACTTGCAAACTGACCTGTAAATTGGGACAACAGATCTGAGCCCCAGTCTAACAATGTACTGAGGTCAGAGGTGTAAGGACGATTTACCTGAAGGGTACTTTGGTAATTGGAAGAGGCAGCTACTTACTTAGGTAATTGGACATGGTTTTAGTTGGTCTCACATATCTTTACTAAAACCCCCCCCCCCCCCCTTACCTGTTATATTACCTTTCAAACATTTGGATCCCTTCCCAATGGATCATTCATTCTTATTTAGTATTTAACAAGAGAAGAAAGTAACAGCCAGGAGACTCAGTCAAGGGTGGGTGGTAGTTACTGTCCCTACCTATTTTTAACCAAATCCATTTGATTTGAAATGGTTATACGGTTCCTCTTTATACAGACTTTTCAAGATTAGATGCATTAAGAGATATACTACAAAAACAGAGGAGATTAGGGAATTGTAATAAACAAAAGTAGAAAAGATTAAAACAGTAACAATATATTCTCATTGCCTTGGCTTTTTGATGGATGATGGAACATAAGTTTCTTTATAAATTAATGGGAGCTTTTTGGGAAAGGAGTGTAAGGTACGTAATTCCATTGCCTATACATTAACAAGGCTGTCACTTCAAAGTTAGATACTTTTTCTTTCTTTCATGTTTTGATGTTTAAACAACTAAAGTCTCTCTCTCTCTCTCTAAGATATGAGTTTTGTCCACATGGCCACCTATAAACCATAGATGCTAAATGAGGCAGGCTTTTTAGCAGATAATGCCATATTATACTTTTTAATGCTGCTTTTGTGAGAGTGCTTTACTTTAAGAGAAAGAAGGAGACAAGAGCTTATTGTCATTTGGATCTATGCAAAGTTTGATGGTGAAAGAATGAAAAAGAGAACTCTATAATTTTAACTTTGACACACACATTTCACGGTGCCCTTCTCAGCTTACACTATTAATGGTATATAACCGTTATGGGCCTCATGGTTGAGAGCCCGAGAGAGAAGAGGGACCATGCCATGCATTAGGGTTTCCCAGTTTGTAACTAACTGTATTGCTTTTCTTTCTCTCTTTCTTTCTTTCAATCTTCCTTTCTTCATTCAAATACTCCTTTTCTAGCATTCTCACACAGCTTTGCCCCCGCATATTTTTGGTGTGCTTTGTATGTCTTTTAAGACCAATGAGATATCAGCTTTTTGACTAAGACTTATGAAGACTCTCCCTTGCACATGAGGTCCTAGCTCAACTAGAGTGGTCTTTGTATAGCATCCATATGTTTGCAAGTTTAATCCGGTTTCTCTCATATCGAGAAACTTTCCTTTTGTTAAAGGTCAGCAAAAGAATTATATTAATATGAATATAGATGTAGAGGATTAACATCCAACTGTACCCAGATGACGGGATAAATAAAAATAAAAATAAAAATTGACTTGTAACCCAACCTTTGGCATTTCCTTCATCAGCAAAGCACAAGACAAACTACATGACTACAGGTAGGGGTGTCAATTCCTAAACCGAGCTGATAAAACTGGTCGAACCAAACCGATAACAACACGGACCGAATCGAACCGAAGCCTTATTGGTTCGGTTCGATTTCGAGTATTGCAATCCCAAAACCAAACCGAACCATACTGGGAACCGGATGAACCCGAAACCAAACCGAAACTGGCTCAAAACCCGAACCGAAATCAAAATCAAACCGGTAAGAAACCGAAACGCTCCAAAATTCATTAATAAAAAATCAAAATTTGCATAGTTTTGTATACATTTCTATGGAAAGTCGAATCCAAACTAGACCAAAAACCAAAACCAACCCGGTTACAAATCAATTTAAGAAACCGAAGACAAATCGAAACCAAACCGCACCGAAACCGAAACCAAACCAAAACCAGATTTTCCTTATTGGTTCGGTTTTGGTTTCAACTTTCCCACACCGAAACTGACTCAACCCGGATCGAAACCGAGCCGGACCGACCGATTGACACCCCTAACTACAGGTAAGGGTGTCAATCAGTCGGATTGGGACAATTTCGGTCAAGCCTAATCAGGCTTCTTCACTTTATGACTTTGAACACTGACCGGCTTGTTTAAGTAATCGGTCCTCATATTCTAGACGTGACCAGTCAGAAATCGATTTTTCATTTGGCTGGTCAATAAAGAATTAAAGGAATGCTTGCAATGTAGCATGTTTTTAGCCAATAAATCAGCTAAAAAATATTGATTTAAACTGAATATCCGGTCAAATCAACCATATTAGCATTAGCCATTTTCACACATATGCAAAGAAGGCATATGTGTGAAAATGTGTTGCAAACTCTTGATTAAAGAATTCCTTTGTCTTGCCATGGATGTAGCGTACAAAGAGGGCACATGCACACAAAGTTGAGATGGTGGGAGACATTCCCAACCATGACATGAGGCCCTAGGTCATGTCAAGACATGCTAGTGCGGTAGTACCTCCTTGGGCTCCCAACCAAGAAAACATTCCCAACCATGACATCGTTGTTTGGATGTTTGCAACTTTTGTTCTTCAACTATAGTATCCATACATCATTTCTAGTATTTTTTTTTTTTAATATATGTATCAATTATTTTTTATTTTTTGAATTCTTTAGTAATCAATTATTGTTGTATTCTAAGTCTTCAAAAAACTACTTTGCTCTCATGGGGACACTAGGAATGAAAATGAGGCTTGTAGGGACTTGTTTAATTAGATAGGTCATAAGGGAAGCAAATTAAAGTTGAAGATGATTGAGGAATGAAGGGAATGAGATCTCTCGTTTGGTGTGTACAGGATTTAAATTTTCTTTGATATATACATGGTTTATGGGTTGTCTTATACCACTCACAAGGTTGAGAGAATGGAGATGGAGCTCTCCTTTCTATGCAAAAGGCTCAGCAAGGAAGAAGATGACTCAGTCATCTAACATGGACCATGGCAAAGCAGATTCAGTTATTCACAGATTAGCTCCATTAAGAGAGACCAAGAAGGATCTATTGTGAGGGAAAGACCGGAGCTGATCCCTCTCTTTGTTCATTAATTTTCTTGTCACCTGTTCAAATCTTCAGTTTTATCAATACTTGCCATTATAATTAATGTTAAGTTTTGTCTCGAATTCTTGACCCGTTTTGAAGATTGACCCGATCTGATATATTTTGATGGAGACCCGAATGAGAAATTTTCTGAGATCTGTGATGGAAGCAAAGGGGTTGGGCCGATAGGCCCAAACCCGGAGCTCATCACTGATCTCATATGAGGGTACGGGAGCGTAACCCCCATGGTGCGGTTCGACCGGATCGACCGCGACTCAATGGATCGACCCGCGACTTGGAGTATATATAATGTACTGTTGCTTGTTGAGAAAGTCATTGTATTTTGAGGTTTTTTTTTTTCGAGCTAGGGTTTCAGGGTGAGTTTTCTCACCACTGCTTAAGTGTAATCTCTCTTCTGCATAGTGAAACATCTTTTTCTTCGCCCGAGGACGTAGCACACCACCCTGGTGTGAACCTCATTAAATCTCTATGTCGTGCGGATCTATTGTCTCTTTATTTTTTTGTGTTTCTTGGTGTTTGATCTAACAATTAAAAGGAAAAGTTTGTTCTCACCCCTTCAATTTTACATAAGGGTGCATCTTTTTGTCATTGAAGTGAACGTTCTATTGATTTCCCTTGTTTTATTTTCGGAAGTTATTTAACATCTCACTTCACTATTTTGTAATAATTGATTAGTACGACATAAGATGTTGGCCTTTCATTGGATGATGGCTGTCTTTAATTGGATAGCCAATGGAAAAAATATACATACCTAGACACAGGTGGATGCAAAAAGAACAGGTTCCCCTTCCCCCTCGTGCACTGAAGATGTTCCTTTGCGTCATCCTATTGGCCTCATGCATTGCTGTTACCTACACCAAATTGGTGGAATTCTTTCTCCCATATCAAAAATCTTTTTTTCTTTTTCCTTATTGATAAAACATATTATCAAATTGGTTTTAGGAATGAGGCGCACAACCCTTTCGGAAAACATTTATGCTTGAAATGGTACATTTTCTGAGTGCAACGGGTTCTATACACAGATCTATATCCTTGTTTTTTTTTTCCCAAGAATATTTAATATTAAATTATTTTTTCTTTTCTTATCATCCAAACGAAGTCTAAAGGATAATGGATAGAACATGTGTAAAACGCTAAATGTCGGTGCAGCCAAACCGGACTCACATTTTCTTCATCCAAATTGGAAGCTACCTACTTTGTTCTTTCACTTACTGATTGGTTTGTTTAATATTTTGAAATAAAGAGTTCCCTAAAGCTAAACTTTAAGAGAGAGAGAGAGAGAGAGAGAGAGAGAGAGAGAGAGAGATGGATGGTGGGTTGGATCTGAGTTCTAATGCATGAAAGTGTCAAAAATATGTGAACCATAACATGATTTCTTCTTTTTTTGGGTAGGATCCATAACATGATCAAACGCTTTATTCCTTGTCATCTCGAGTCCTAGAAAGAAAAACGTACACAGTTCCCAATTCTTTCAGACAGACAGTCCCGCGCCTCTTTTCAGGCCCTCGGAATTGGAGAGAGTGAGAGAGAGTGCCAAGTTTATATATTTAGCTAAATCTTCAAATATTCTTAACAACACATGACATCTTTGGGGTATAAAGAACGAAAACAGTCTATTCTAGAGTTGTATAAAGTTATATAGAGAGAGAGAGGAGAGAGAGAATTGTTAAGTTTCTAAGTTAATTGCTTAACCATAATTGAGGGAAAAAAAAAACAGGCTACCTGATTGCATGGCTCTTGCGCTTAGGAGCATCAGAGCATGTGAAATTTTCTCCATTTAAAAATTTCGTCCATATTAATATTTTTACATATATTCTTATTAGTTCTTGGGTCGTTGCTATACAGTTATACGATCAAGCAGCGATCTCTTATCCCTATAATTAATATGGGGATGCATGTGAGCTTAGAAGTAGTGTCTGAGAAAGATTCTATTATGCCTTCCTCCCTCCTGAGTCTAATGGGGTCTCTCTATGTAATGTGAATCCGGAGATTGATAGTTCTTTAGTGGAGGAGTTTTTGGAGCCTATGCTAAGTGATGCCGTTGTGGATCTAATCTTAGAATTTGCTTTCTTGCATTCCAGATTGCGATCTCTTTTTTCGGCTTCTTCGCTGCATGAGTTTGAGGCCTCTTCGAAGTGCTACAGAGAAATGATGATTTTGATGGTCGTTACATCTATACTGGATGAAGCTAAGTCACCGAGAAAGATTTGCCCCGTCTTCACTCCAAGGAATGGAAAACTTAATTTGTGGTTTGACCTTAGGGTCTTTGTACTTTCTTTTCCTTTGCCTTAACTAAGGATAATGTGGTACCTCTTAGTTTCTTGCAAATTTGGCTTAAATCTTGCCTTTTGACTGTGTCTTCTTTGCTCTTTTAATAAATTATCTTATAAAAAAAAATAAAATTGGAACATGTTTTCTGTCTGAGAGTATCTTTGTGTCCAAACACAGGGAATGCAAAATGACCACCTTGCCCCTTCTGATCGATGCATGAGTGTACATTCTCACTGGCTGGGGTGCTAGCACAGGGGCCACATTTTTGTGTGGAAAACTTTCCCAATGAATATTGAGAGAGAGAGAGAGAGAGGAGTCCCAAGTACCTCTTTTGCATTATATAATTGTGTATTAGGAAAAAGAATGCTACCTAGTCATGCAGCCCCTACGAGAATGTGGGGGCTAATGTGGAACTGCACAAAGGCATAAATAATGGGTGGGGTTTTTTAGATTTCACAGAGATGGGGGCACCATTTCGCCCCCTCTATGTCTGGGTGTAGGGTCCACGTGGGAGATTTCAATTCCTCGTGTGTTTGTATATATTAATAGGGAAAATGTTGGCGCCCGTTGTGGCTCTCTTTCTTTTTCCTCTTTGAAATTAACCCTACCCCTCGTATGTGATGGCTCGTACCATGTCCCCATTAGTGCTACCCAATTGTCTACCGCACTCGGACAATGTGCCTATTATTGAGCCTAACCTTTCAAAGCCCAAACTTAACTTGCCAGAGTAATAAATGTGTTGGGTTCTAGCCCAACCTGATTATACTTAATCGTTTCCCGGCGGGTGCATTTACTAATCTTGACATGGTTGAAGCCAAATTATTGCTTGTTTAGAGATAAATTTGTTATTAGTTCATTTAAAACCCTTATAAGACCCGCTTAGCCCTATTAAAGATTGGAATTGGATCGTCCGTTTATAATTAATGTGACCATGTCAAGTATATGAGGATCAATTACTTAAACAGGCTGATCATGGTTCAAGCTTCTAAAATTAAAAAGATTAAGAGCTGGTCACGGTGCAAGGTTCTAAAATTAAGAAGATAAAGCGAGACCAATTGACACCTCCTATACCTCTCGCGTATTAATATTATGAGAATATATGAGAGAGAGAGAGAGAGAGAGAGAGAGAGAGAGAGTTGCCTTTGAGACTGCATTCGTCCTGCTTGTCAGCACATGCATTTCACTTTCCACTACAATATCGACTTTGGACCCCAAAATTTCCCTCACCCACAAGAAAAGCACAGCCCACATCCCATAAAACTTCACTCAATCCCACTCCTCGCAACCATATTACTGATTACTTGCCCAGACCTCCATAACACAAACTCCTTCCGCATACATACACAGCATCACACTCCGTACTAGATTCCAGCCTCTTCCACCTTTTGTCTGTCTTCTCTAGACCCTCTTACTCTCTAAGTGTCTGAGACCCCTCACACATATCTCCTCTTCTCCAACCCAAAATCCATAGTTCCATTTAAACAGCAAAACTGTCATATATAGAGAGAGAGAGAGAGAGATAGAGAGAGAGAGCAAGAGAGAGAAACCCAATTCTTATTCTTGTTCTTCCTATCCAAATACTGCATAGAACCTCTTCCTTCATCTCTCACATCTTCTTGTCCATCATCTACAACTGTTATAGCAAAATGAGAGCAGGAGGTTACACCGTGCAACAGACTCTAACTTCTGAGGCTGCTCGTGTTGTGAAACAAGCGGTGAACCTTGCAAAACAGCGTGGCCATGCCCAAGTAACTCCTCTCCACGTAGCCAATACCATGCTTGCCTCCTCAACTGGCCTTCTTCGAACAGCTTGCCTTCACTCTCACTCCCACCCCCTCCAGTGCAAAGCCCTTGAGCTCTGCTTCAATGTTGCTCTCAACCGCTTGCCAGCCTCTACTTCTTCTAGTCCCTTGATGGGTCACCACTCCCACCACCACCCTTCACTCTCCAATGCCTTGGTTGCAGCTTTCAAGCGTGCGCAAGCCCACCAGCGCCGCGGCTCCATCGAGAACCAACAACAACCTCTCCTCGCTGTGAAGGTAGAGATAGAACAACTAATTATATCTATCTTAGATGACCCAAGTGTTAGTAGAGTCATGAGAGAAGCCGGTTTCTCAAGTACCCAAGTGAAAACCAATGTAGAACAAGCTGTTTCTCTGGAGATCTGTTCTCAAAATCCTCCTGTAACTATTAAGCACACACCTCCTCCTCCTCCTCCTCCTCCTCCTCCTCCTTCTATGGTTCAGTTTGGAGTTAAAGTTGCCAAACCAAGGCTGTTGGATCAAGTTAGGAGTGATGATGTGATGAGTGTGGTTGAGACTTTAATGCATAGGAGAAGAAGTACTGTAATTGTTGGGGAGTGTTTGGCTAGTATAGAGGGTGTAGTTATGGGAGTTAAAGATAAGGTTGAGAAAGAAGATGTTCCTGAGGGTTTGAGGGATGTAAAATTTGTATGCCTTCCTCTTATCCCTTTTGGGAACCTATTGAAGGAGGAAGTTGAGCAGAGACTAATGGAGCTTAGGTGTCTCTTGAAAAGCTGCGTGGGGAAGGGAGTTGTGTTGTATTTAGGTGATCTCAAATGGGCTGCTGAGATTAGAGCTAGTTCTATTGAGAAAGGAAGGAACAACTATTATTGCCCTGTGGAGCACATGATTATTGAGCTTAAAGGTTGGTTTGTGGAATTGGAGAGAGTGGAGGAAGGCTTTGGCTCATGGGTATTGCAACCTTCCAGACATACATGAGATGCAGGATAGGCAATCCTTCCTTGGAGGCTATTTGGGATCTTCACCCTCTTACAATTCCGGCAGGCAGCTTGAGTTTGAGTCTCAACAGTGACAGGTAAAATACATGAACAGTTTTTTTGAAATTGTAGTTCATATCACTCTTTAAGCCATATCTTTCTCTTCTCTTCTCTCTAACTATTGTATAAATCTATTATTGTATCATGTTTCGATTGGAAAGATCTTGTCTTCTTAGATTTCCAAAGCTAAGGCATCTATTGATAAAGTTTGAAGATTTGAATCCATTACTATCATGTCAGATAAATGGGATCGAATAGTGAAAATCAATTAATTTGTTGCTTTTTTATTTTATTCTATTTTTATCTATCTATTTATTTCGTATCTCACAGTATTTACCTTAAACATTACTCTTCCCTCCCCAACCCCACCCCACTCCACCCCACCCCACCCCACCCCACCCCCCTTTATTTTTTTTTTATTTTTTTTTATTTATTTTTTCTGGCTGGATGTCATGGCCCGTAAATGATATGTAAGACAGTTTGACCAAATTCCACTTCTCGACTTCTAGCCTTCCTGATTCATGTCTATTATCTAAATCAAACTATTTTAAAGGGGGAAAAAATGGCATTCACAAAATAGAAAGACTTGAGTAGTTAATAGTGAAAAACACATCCTCCAAGTGACTTACCAAAATTCTCATTGTCTTTGTTTTCTTTTATTCCTTCAGTGATTCACAAGGCCAGTTTAGAAGCAAGAGAACTGGAGATGGGTCAGGTTGGTCTTTGCTTGAAGGTGGAATTGATAAACAATTAACTTTCTGTGTTGATTGGTCAGCCAAATTAGATAATGAAGCTCGAAGTCGAGCAAGCAGTAGTTACAATGACTCCACCACAACTTCCATCACCTCAAGCTTACCTTCATGGCTTAAACATTGCAAAGAAGAGAACAAAAGATTGAGTGAACAGGTAACAATCTTCTATGAATTTGGACCCTCTCCCGGCGTGGTGACCTCTCCATATGGGATCCTACAGTCCATGGAATATCAGACCACGAGTCAATGGTGTATTAAATGCTTTGACTCATAGTCTAGATACCAGCAGTGGTGGATCCCATGTAGGGAGTGTAACCCCTCTCCCCACGTGGGAGTTGATCCATACTCATAAGCTTATCACCCCCCCGGGCAGTTATCCCTTCCATATTAAAGCAAGTTGAAATTTTCATTTTCTTCTACTTCTTCTCTCCACTTATCAGGATTGTATCGAAGTCAGAGATCTCTGCTGTAGATGGAACTCCCTTAGCAGTTCAGTCCACAATCAACAACAACAACAACAAACCGATAAAACCTTGACTTTTGCTTCCACATCACCCTCTTCTTCTACTTCCGTCTCTTCACAAGACCAACACTACCCTAACATGCACCAGACTCACCATTCATGGCCCATAATTGTTGAACCTAAACAGTCATGGATGGAACATCGTATTTGGATCTCTGACAATTGTGAGGATGAAGGATTGGAACCCAATTTGCGAGTGAAGCCAGCTCTTTTATCCAAACCTTACCCTAACCCTTGCTCTACTCCTAATTCAGCTTCTTCAAGTGATGTAATGGAAATGGCGGAGTACCGTCGAAGATATACGGAGCTCAATGCAGAGAATCTGAAGACCCTATGCAATGCACTAGAGCAAAAGGTTCCATGGCAGAAGGACATAATTCCTGAAATAGCAAGCACTATTCTTCAATGCAGGTCTGGGATGGTAAAAAGAAAGGGAAGATTGAGACACAGTGAACCCAAAGAAGATACTTGGTTGTTCTTCCATGGTGTTGATGTGGAAGGCAAAGAGAAGATTGCAAGAGAGCTGGCTGGCCTTGTATTTGGATCCCAAGCTCAATTCATCTCACTCAGCCTGAGCAGTTTCTCATCGACTAGGGCCGATTCCATTGAAGATTTTAGAAACAAAAGATCAAGGGATGATTCAAGTTGTAGTTATCTTGGGAAATTTGCTGAAGCAGTTTACAATAATCCCCATCGTGTGGTTGTAGTGGAGGATATAGAGCAAGTTGATTATCATTCTCAATTGGGTATTAAAAGAGCAATTGAAAGAGGGAGAGTAACCAATTCAAATGGTGATGAAGTTCTACTTAGAGATGTGATAGTCATTTTGAGTTGTGAAAGCTTCAGCTCAAGATCAAGAGCTTGCTCTCCTCGTGTGAAGCAAAAGTCAGGTGAGACAGAAGAAGGGAAAGAAACAAGCCTATGTGTGTCCTTGGATTTGAATCTCTCTGTGGAAGAAGACAATGTCTATGATCAGTCCATCGATGGTGTGGGGCTTCTAGAATCTGTTGATAGACAAATAATGTTCAAATTGCCGGACTCGTAAGAGAAGAAGTCCAATAGATATCTTCTTAGGTGGGTTGCTTTATTTTTTATTTGAGATGAGGAGAGTCAGCCATGTAGATTGTAAAACTACTACTTGTATATACTTTTACCATCTTTTTGTAAAAAACATTTCTTGGGTGAATAGTATAATATGTTGTTGATCTTTAATTTTCTTTGTTGGTTTCTTTATATGGATTTGAAATTCAATGGTCGTTTATTTCTTTCTTTTCAACCCTTTTCTTTCTTGGAATACAAGAAAATATGCCTATTTTAACCATTCTAATTGAGCAATTAATGCCCATTGACTTGTGATCTTACACCTATGGATTCCATGTGAGGAGATTAGCAAGTGGGGAAAAGATTTAGACTTAGGTATTGGTACTACGCACGGCAAAGGAAGCATAATTGGGTGTTTGAGATGGACATAAAGAATGGTGGAGAGGGCATTATCTACTTGGTTCAGGAGGTGTGAAAAAGTATTAATGACTCTAGATGGATACATTTTTCCTTACTCATGGAGGAAAACTTTCTCGTTTGTATTTTAAGTATTAATATGCTCTTTCCCTATTAGTACCTGTTTAATTTATGCCATTAACGAGTGCCTACTGTTATTTCGCTGGAAAAAAAAAATATTAAAACTAATGAGGCCCACTTTATCCCTTGGTTAGAACTGGCCAGCTTGTCTTTATGGAATTTGGATCCATTAAAAACAAAAAATCTTCATAGAACTTATTCCGAAATAAAATTTTCAACGCATAGGAGGGATTTATTCCGGTGTATATAAATTGACATCTCCTATACTATGCGAGTATATAAAAGAAAACACCTGAGGATTAATATACAAGGGGCCCACATGATGGTGATTCATATACAAATCACCACATGATTGTGAGAAAGGAGAAAAAAAAATGCACTTCTGATAGGGTATATTTCATTTTTCCTTAACTTAAGTATCATCCAATGTAACCTACGATTACAACAGTTGATGGCCCCCTCAAGGCAGATGCATTTGATTCATGGAAGCATGCATGAAAGACAAACATTTCAAGACACAGTCAAGGTGAATGACAAGATCAAACTGCTAACAGAGGCTAATTGTTGTGGTACTAGGCTTGGGCTGTGAATTCAATTGCCTAAATATTTGCACACGTGAACAGATCAAGACGTAATTACCATGTCAGTTTTTTTCATGTCTTTTGTTATTTTGTCATGAGCGATGGGACATTAACAATGCCCCAATATCTTCTTCCTGTGAGTGTTTCTTTTTGGTAGTAGAGCCTTATTGATGAACTTATTATTAGACCTTCATTGGATCAATCAAAGATGTCCTCAGTTAGTGTCTTCTTCTAATCATTGTAGTCTTAAAGAATATTGAACAGGACATATTTCATGCTCTTTCAAGTAGCATCAACTTAGCAGCCATTATACAACTGGACTAGGATCAATTATTTTTCCTTTTGGCACATCTGTTAGAAGCCATGCTTAACTCCAAGGGATTAGCTTAGTTGGTTAGGAGAGGATACGGTACTCCACAGAAGTGAGGTCTTGTGATCAAACCTTCATCGATGCACCTAATTTCTTAGGGTTATCGTACAAGAGTTTTCGTCTCGGACTGATCCGGTCCTGTGTAAGCGGTATCACAGTGACCTTAGGGACTAGTTGGGTCAAAGATCGGACACCTTGGTAAAAAAAAAAAAAAAAACCATGCATAAATAGTTCTCCTAGAAATATTCTCTCTCTCTCTCTCTCTCTCTCTCTCCAAAATTGTGAGACTAAGTCAAATATTAACCTTAGCATTCCAAAGGAATAGCTGCATTAGGAGCTGAGAACAGAAGGAATCTATTGCAATGTCATCCATGTGATTGTTTTACATGGCTGATGATAACATCACTCTATCAAGGAAATATTTTGCCTCAAACACTGACATTTATATTGGCTGAAGTTTCCTTTTCCACCATTCCTCACAGGTTGGGGGTGAAATATTCTCATCTTTACTTACAATCACAATGGAACCTACATGGATTGTCAAAAGAATGTTGGGAATGCACAAAGTATGAGTTAAGGTATGATCCCTAACGTAAGAGTTGTGCAAAGTAGAAGCCACTTTAGAAGAAAAAATAAAGTAAAATCTTCGTTAAGAGATATCAAAAGGGCACTACTTTTCAGGCTTGGTGATACCTTTTGCAAAAGAATCCCTTTTTCTTCTTTTGATTTCGTAACCCAAAACATTCTCTCATCTTTCGAAAGCAGTGGTGGGAAGGGTTAAAAAAATAGAAAGAAGGCAAGATAGGATTAACTCCCTAAGCTCATAGATAGGCATCTCACCTTAGACTTTAAAGATGTTTTCCTACTTTAGAATCACAAAAAGATTATTATCTTCTCATCTTTCAAATTGAAACCCTAAGCTTAAGAAGGGAATTTGTCGTTTATGGCTTTTAAAAAGATTAGGGTTTTTGAAAGTTAATGCACCATTTGAAGCACAAAGGTGTAGTTTGATGAATTACTTCCATCTCTCTCTCTCTCTCTCTCGTGCTTTCTTTCAAACTCTCCAACATCTTAATATATTCCGCCTTACTTTTTGGGTCCTTTCTTTTATGACTTTTTTTTTATTCCCAATCTCTAAAAGGAAGAAGCCTCTAAGTTAGCTCAGACTACTTTCACTCTCCCCTCTTATTTCCTTTTTTTTTTTTTTT
>NC_056568.1:5231907-5232283 GCF_013358625.1 Macadamia integrifolia | reverse complement strand
CTCTCTCTCTCTCTCTCTCTCTCTCTCTCTCTCTCTCTCTCTCTCATAGCGTGTTTCATGCTTACCAATAGTGTAATTTATGAATATGGGGGCAACGTTCGCTTATGCATAAAGAAATCAATAATAGTCTCACATAAATTTTTTATTTTTTTTTGGGTGAATGAAAATTATATTAAAACAAATGAAAAATAGATACAGCAAACAAAGCCTAAACTGGCTACACAAGGGCAAAGACCCTACACATCAGAAGCCAACCCAACAGGTGCGAGACAATAGAAGCCAACTTTAGGAAAGGAACAGGCCAGGAAACAAAAAGGCGGAGGGGAGAAACAAGCTAAGAAGACGGGGAAACAAGAAAATGGGGGGAGGGGAGAAA
>NC_056568.1:5229641-5231604 GCF_013358625.1 Macadamia integrifolia | reverse complement strand
ATTTAAAATGTGAACATGTCTTTACTTTTTAGTTTTTATTCTTTAATTTGGGGGGTAAAATAGGTATTCTACAATCATTAAAGGGTCGGGCCAAGTCGGTGCACAATAGGCCGGTCTCAGTCGGGCGTTATTCGGTCGGTCTCGGTCGGGCGCCTGACGGTTCAAGTAGCAAAACCGAGACCGACCATTTATAAACGGGCCGGGCTCAAGCCCGACACGTTTAATAAACGGTCCGGGCCGGGCCGGTCTTTAAACGGTCGGTCCCGGTCGGTTTACCCGGTTCGGGCCACAAATTGACACCCCTAGAAGACACCTTTGCTAACCTATCAGATCCCAAATCATACCTAATTCTATCCCAATATTTGAAAATTAAAATCCCATCAAGGTGCAAATTATTAAGCCAAAGATAGGTATTTAAACTATCATCAATGGAAGATTTGATGTGGTTAGGAACAAGGTGATAGTATTTCAGGATTTTCCTCCATGCCCAGGAGACATCCATAAAACATGTGATAATCCAAATATTTCAATTTTGAGATATCTAGAGTATACCCAATTGACCCAAATGCTTTTCTTTTTTTATGCCACTTTCCAGAAGAGTTTGATAATACCAGCAATATTAGCATCCTTAACTCTATAGAGACCAAGACTTTCTCCCTTTTTGGGAAGACATACCTTTTTTCAGCTCAAAGGATGTTAAAAATGAGTGATTTCACTACCCTTCCAAAGAAAAGACGACATAAGAGATTCAATTTTGGAAGAGATGTCAGCAAGAGGGCCGAAAATCCCTGACCAATATATATGTGAGCTTTGCATAATAGATCTAACAAGTTCCAAGCTACCTACGAAGGCGAGTAATTTGTTCTTCCAAAGTTGGAGTCTCTTACGGAGTCTATCAAGAATTGAAAAACAGTGATGGGCAAAAATTTTGGAAGAGATCAAAGGCAAGCCCAAATAGATAATAGGAAGATGACCTTCAAGGAACCCTAAGATGCGCTTGAATTGAGTCTTCAAAGGCTCCAAGACTCCTCCAAAGAAAGAAAGAGACTTTTGAGGATTAAATTGAAGACCAAAAATGGAGAATGAACAGAGGGCTTCAGATATGCCGATTACAAATTGAAGATTTTCTTTCGCAAAAATCATAAGATCATCTACAAATGAGAGATGGGAGATATTCAAAGCCTTGCAATTAGGGATGGGGTGAATGGAACCTTCCTCAGTTTTGATTGAAAGGATTTTGGAGAGACCTTCCATCACAATAGAGAAATGCAAGGGGGAGATAGAGCATCCCTGTCGAATACCAAATTTTGAATTGAAGTACCCATGAGAAGACTCGTTAACAAGTACGAAAAAACGAGGAGAGGAATTGCAACACAAAATCCAATGAATGAAATTTGGGGAAAAAAGTTCATTCTCTCAAGAATTTGACAAATATATTCCCATATAATTGAGTCAAAAGCATTGTGAATATCTAATTTGAGACGAATAATAGGGTGTTAGTTTTTCCTGTCAAAGCCTTTGACAACTTCATGGCACAATAGGATGTTGTCAGCAACATTCCTCCCTAGAATGAATGCAGCCTATATATAATTCACAAGATCATCAGTAAAAGCCTTAATTCTATTTACAATAATTTTTGCCATAAACTTATAAAGAAGGTTCGCGAGAGAGATGGATGAAAAGAGGAGACATGATCAATCCCCTCTAATTTGGGGACAAAGCAAAGATAAGTCTGGTTAATCCCATTAATATTTTGAGGAGTATAGAAGAAACTATATACGACTTTAACCAAATCATCCTTTACAGTGTCACAAAGCATCTAAGAAGAAACCAAATCCAAAACCATCAGGACCAGGGGTTTTCTCAATTTTTTTGGACTTGATAGCCAATAGAATCTCTTCATCAAAAGGGATGGAGGATAGCACTCTTCTATAATTAGAAGGAACCTTTGAAAATTTCAAAA
>NC_056568.1:5192515-5229617 GCF_013358625.1 Macadamia integrifolia | reverse complement strand
GGGGGGGGGAGAGGATGGAAGGGTTGAAAAGATTGGAGAAATGATTATTTACAAAAGCTGATTTAATCTCATCCGGATTGGAAGAATGATCGTTCTCAGAATTTCTCAAACATTGAATCGAATTATGACTATGTCTAACCCTCATAGATTTATGAAAGAAAACTTAGTGCTTGAGTCACCAAGAGTCAACCATTTGATCCTGGATTTTTGCTTATAAAAAATCTCTTCTTGACGAAGAAGGGAGCCTAATCTAGAGGACAACTCTTTCTCCTTCTTAGCATAATTAATATTGAAGTGTGATGCTTAAATCCCTATCGATAGCAATGCCGAAGGTGGGGGTTCAAGTAGTGCTTTATTTTTCTCTTTTTGACGTAATATATATTTCTCCTATTAATTCAATTATCTTAGGGGGGGGGGGAAATCAATAGTGAGGTGCAAATTAATGTGGATGAAAAAATAGAAGATAATGATAATAAAGACAAGGAGTGGACTAGTAATTTTGATCTTCTCAGAGTTGGTCCTAGTGCCTAGTGGTTATGAGTTCTCTCTTTCTTTTTCTATCCTCTTTGGATTTCCCTTATAGCCTGATTAAGCTGTAGGGATATATATTAAAATAAAGAAAGAAAGAAAAATGAAAAAAAGCTCAAGCCACCAAGGCAAGTTACAGGGGGAAGCCCCTAACCAAAGTCCCCCAGAACAACATCAAAGATGGTCAACATGCAACATGAATCTGGTCAATACCAGTGTAACCTTTATAAGAAGAGAGAGAATGCAATTTAGGGTGACAATATTGGTGCAATGTATTTATGGACAAATCCATTTTCGTGATTGAGTTGCAAAGTGATAAGTGTCAATTCAATTTATTGCCATGGTAAACTAGATAGCCGATATTCTTACGAACCCACTCTCTACCTGTTTATTCCAATTCATATGTGATAAGTTGAAGATTCGTCCTCACGCCTCTCCAACTTAGGGGTGTATCAACCGCATATTGAGTCCGCACACGATCTCCATATCAAATGTGATCTCGGTTTCCATATTGCATGTGATTCTATGTTGCATGCTAGGACACAACTTCTAAGTTAAGTACTCTATCTTTGGAAGTGTTTTGTTGTAATCTAAAGACTCCTTGTATTGCATACTCCACCAGCGTTAGTCCTCTTGTATATATATTTATTGAAAATAAACGAAATCATCAAGCTTGAGTTATCAATAAAATACCAACTTCCAATGACCAAGATAACTACTTAAGTAGATAACATACAAAACCTATGATTTCGAACATCCCACAATGGTTGAAAGACATTATTCTGTTCCTCGAAAGACTAGAATACGTAGGCTGCGTTTGGTAACGTTTCTATGTTAAAATGTATTTTTATTTTTTTTTGGGGAACGAAGGAACTACCTTTTGTCATTCCGTCAATTCTCGTTTCTACTTTTTTTTTTCCCCTCACATTTTGTTCCAAAAAAAGCAAAACACACCATAATTAATGCACCAAACACTTTATTCCGTTTTTCTATTCCCATAGAACGAAAAAACTCCATAAACATTTTTTTGGAACGTTATCAAATGCAGCCGTTTAGTTTTGGAGATAATTTTATACTGCTTAACAATAGAATGCAGTCTTTGATAAAATTTTCTATTTCGTTTATATATGACTGTTGAGCCATGAATTAATATTGTGAATTCATTGAGTCTCTCCACAATAGTAGAGGAGTTTTTAATGCCATAAGGAAAACACATGTGATATCGATACACAAGGTAGCCGAATATAGAGTTTCCATTATTGTGGAACTCTATATAGGTCAATAATGACTAACCTTAAAAATCAATGTGGACATGTAACTATCGAGTTTCATGCTGAAAGATGTAAATGTTATAAAAAATCAAAAATAAAAAAATAAATAAAAAAAATCTTGTTTCTTTTTTATTTTATTAAGTTTTCCTTCCCTTCGAAGAATTTAAATTACATGATTAATGGCAATGAAAGAACAAATCTATCATGTGCTTTCCATCTTAGTTTGAAGTTCATCAATATGTAGAGAAAGTGATCTTGGAGGAGGTTAGGTATGCTGTCAGATTTCTTGGAACTAGCGGTTCAACCAATTGGAGGGCTTGGATAGGAGGGACTTTTTCAAGGGTAGAAAAAGAGAGACAGATACAGATCTAGGTATATGGACGACATATCCATCCATTTCTCATATACCAAAGATTAAATTTCTTTTCTTCATTTTATTTTTTATTTATTTATTTTTTAATGTTTTAGTTTTCCATCAGTGTACTCCAAAAGATCAAACAAATTAAGCATTAGTTTTGTCTACTTCTCTAGTGATGGTAGGCAAAGGATATGTCATATTGCTTTCGGTATTATTGTGTTTTAATGGTATCCTCTTATAAGGCATTTTTTATTCCAGAAATGCATAGCATTTTGATGAAAAGCATCAGAAAAATATGAATTTGTTTAGTGACACCCTGAACTTGCATTCTTTTCTGTTCTTTCGGAAAGAAAATGGAGGTCCAATAAGATTATGCTTTTATTTTTGCTTCTTTCATCAATTTTCTGGTATTGTGTCTCTTTCATTTAAAAAACAATGAGAAAAAGAAAATCCCTGTGTTAATTACTATTTTCTTTACTATTGAATTTTCAGGAAACTAAAAACAAAAGAAATATCTACCAAGTTTTCATCTAGTTTTCATCAATTAACTGCTATAAGTTTCAGTTTCCTTCTGTTCTGTGATAAACAAGATAGAACAAAAAACGAGTAGCCTAAAATAATTAAGAAGGTAAATTCAATTATATGATAATAAAGTTGATCAATTATAAGTGCATTTTTTATGGAAAAGACGCTTTGTAGGTTACCCATAGGAGAAGATTTGTGCTTTGTTAACTAATGCATGAACTTGAAGAACAATGATGAATAGGGTGCATTATCACTGCCATCACATATTTCACCCCATCCTTGACCAGGCATCAGCATTTCTTTAACTAATTAGTTCTCCCCCCCCCCCCCCCCAAACATATGTTATAATCTGATCTTTTTTATTATTTTTTTTTTGGGGGGGGGGGGGGGGGGAGTGGTGGTGGGGGAGGAGAAGGTGGTTTTTGGTATAGAGGAGGCAAATTACCTCTATTTATCTATTCAGCTCAAGTATATAGTTCATTGCTTAATCTAGTTTTGATTCCATACATGGTATTATATTTTACGTTTTGACCACAATCCAACATTTGAAAGAGTAGACAAGATTAAAATATCATACATTTTTAGAATAAAAGTTTTATCTTTTTACATATATATTTTTTCCGTTACTGAGAGGGCTCTGTGAGCAATTGGCATAGAGGGCACCAATTAGGTGCAACTAAATGGTTTTCTATAAAAGAAGACAGAGGTCATTTCATATGAGAAGGAAAGAGACAAATACATAGGATGCTAATGTATCCTTTCCTAGTAGCCCAAAGAACTTTTTCCCTTTTCTCAATTATGTTAAGGAACATTTTTTTTCAATGCCATACCTAAAACATGACATAATGGTGGTTTAGTTCAAGCATACTTTATTAAGTTGAGTTAGAGGTTGATTTTGTGATCAAGTGCACATCTCCTGATGGGAACTCACATAGGTAAGGAAAGTAAGATTAATTTAAAGAAATATGGGTTGGGGGAATCTAGTTTTCTCTCAAAAGCAGGAAAGGAGTGGTGAGATCACTGAGATGTGACTCTAATAATGCATAAAACTGTTAATTAATTGCAGAAAGTGGATGCTCCTTTTGGAGACACCCTTCTTTTCTTCTCTTTCTTGTCTTTCTTTTTTCTCTTCAACTGTTAGTACCTTTAACACCTCTGCACTTTCCCCTTATTTACTACTAGTAATGTGGTACTCTACTCTATTTTTGTAGAGATTTATTGGGACAGTCATGCATGTCAACAATTTTTTAATACATTGAGTATCAGGGTGCAGGTTACATGCAACCCTCAACCTCTTAATTGATCACCTCCTTATTTTTTGGATCACACGGTAGGACTTAATTTTGGGTGGATATTTTACAAGATTGTGAGGATCAAGATCAGAAAATGATTATGTTTCCTCTCGTTCCTCGAAGATATAAAAACTATTTCATCTCCAGGATGCGATCCCTCCCTCCATTATATCGGTAGAGTCCCTTTTTTTTCCTTATCTTTCCACACTCCTCCCCTTCCCAAGGTTGTTGGTGGTTATGCTATCAGTTATTGTGGATGACATGTAGAGGATGAGAAAAATATTATGTTTGCAGTTGTCACCTAGGATTAAGGACCTAGAACCCTATTGGTGAGCTCAATTCCAATCGAGAGATCAAGCTCGAGTGAGGGGATTTAATTCCGATGAAGATATCGAACCCCCAAGGTTGACTTCATATTTGGCAAGTTCTAGAGATTTGGTTCAGTCTCAGATTACAAGAGTGGTAAGGTGTTAGGCACTGAAAAAATCGGTCTTTTTACAAGATGCTTGATTTCAAACTTTCTCCCCTTAGAATTTGTATAATCCTATGTCAACATGCTTGCTATGTATATTGAAATGATATTATGATGAGAGTAGATTTGTGTGCAACAAGACAGAGCAAAATAACGAAAAATTGACAGCATAACAGCAGTACAGGGCTACATCATATGTTAATATGGACAGCGTAACGATTGTACAAGGCTATATCATATGCCATGATAATAAATTAATCCTAAAAATGACACATGCAATGATAGAAGTTACATTTATACCCTCCCACATGCAATAACAGGAGCAAACCCTAATACCACCACATGCAATAATAGAAATCATATTTATACCCCCACATGAAATAATAAAAGTTAACCCTAATTTTATGAAAATTTGAGAAGCACAATGACTGTAAAATATTATTTTACATACTGATGCTGACAGCATAGCAACTGTACGAAGCTATATCACTTTAATAATAATAATAAAAGGGATAACTAATCGTTAATCCAATGGGGTTGAGATGAAAGAGACATTGAAGTTATTTTCAAAGGAGAAAGAGATAGAGGCCACTCCAGCAATGTGCCAATCTTTTCCCTGAGAACAATAATGAGAAAAAGGGTCTCTATCAGACTGCATGGCTTCACTGCCCATGTGAGAGGGCGTAGGGAGCACTGCCTTCTTCCCCGTAATAGTAATTGTCCTTTTCCCATAATTATAATTCTCTTGCTATTAATTTTCTTTTTTGGTTGAAACCCTTGCTGTTAATCTTGTTGACCCTTCAAACGATAGTGGTGGTCTGGGACTCTGGTGGAGCCTTTGCCCTTTTAGATGAAAACAAGGCCTGCCTCGAGCATTGCTCCCATTGAGGGTGATAAAGGTAGACGTCACCCAAAGGTGTTAGTGATTGTTAAACTTCAAGCATATATAGGCCTTAATAAGGTGAGGGACATACTCATTAGGCCAATACCCCATCTCAACTTTAGAAGAGCCAATCAATCACCTTCTTTATCCTTTTGATCTTTGGCCAACAACTAGGTTTTTGTTTGTTTGTTTGTATTTTTTTTTTTTTTTTTTGAAACTTTTCCTATCTATCATAAATGAAACCCTTATCAAATCATGCATGCATCTTTCTCAAGATTTATTCTTGTGGGTCATTAATATAATGCTATTTCTTATCACTTTATAAAGTGTTGGATATCCTTTTAGGGCATCCATTGCAAGTGGCTCTGACAGTGGCAAAATTGCTCAGGTTAATTCTTTTGGGTTTAACAAGTAAATCACTGAATCATGCAAACCCACACAAGATAACATAATTGTCTTTTTTTCACTAAATGATCGGTAAATTATATTTAAAATAAGGGAGAGGGATGGGTATGCCACTGGCGTGTGTGTATATATATATAGTAAGCTAACGGATAGCACCAATGCAAGAGTCTAATAAGATATCATGCAGAAAGGGTAAGGAGAACATTTCAAAAGAGGGGAGAGAGAGATAGACATAATGGGTGCTAGCTTACGATATACCGACAATATACTCAACATTTTTTCTTTAATATAAGTTGTACATAATTTATTACCCAAAAAAAAAAAAAAATGTATTAAATTTACATTTATGCATATCCGAATAGAAAAAGAAAGAAATCAATGAACTTGAAACGCTACCTTCAATATAGCCATTAGCAGGGAACAAGAACATAAAGCTAGATAACAATATCTTTCCTTCTCAAGAAAAAAGAAATTAATTTTGATAATTCAAACCTGATCTAAGATTGTACGATTAGATGTTTTACTTATGCAAGAAATCCAAGACCTTTGTGTAATCTATCCTTTTAAATTCGCTCTTCAAAGTACACTTGAAATGAGTAAAGATAAATAATATAAGGGTAGAAGATTTGCACACTGCTAGCTGAAATTTGAAACTACATGCGATACCCCTCTTAAGATTCAGATTACCATAACAATCCCCTGTAAAATATGTTTTGTATACCTCCATATCAGTGTCTCCTCGTAATACTCCACCCAAGGTTTGAAATTTCACACGGGGCGGAGGAAACAAACACAGTCCACAAGTACAGCATAGTTTCAGGGCAGATGAACAGGTGCAGTTTCTATTTTTAGCAAAGAATCCCAGTCCTTTAATTGGATAAGACTTGAAAATGTGATACTAAAACATGATTTAAGTTAAGATTACATTGGGAATAAGCAAATACAGATGATCCTTAAACTACAGATATCCTTTCTTTCTAGGACCTATCATTAATGTACAAACTGGTAAGTAGTACCCTAATGTACCTCCTTTCCTTGCGTGGAATACCCATAAGGCTCAAGCAAGACAAGCTACCAATATTACCCCAGCTGGGACTCATACAATCAACAAAAGAAGAGTTGTTTTGGTATCTGCAAAAGACATATTGGAATGAAGACAAAGTTTCCACACACCTTGAGCTTTTGCAGACTTTAAGAAAGGAATTGATCAGCTAACAACAGCCATTTTTATAAGGTCACCATCAACTCCTTACCCCTTTCTTTTCTCTCATTAGTAGTGATGAATTCTTGCATGAAAGTAAGGGAAATCTCAGATCTGAAAGTCCCAGTAATCAAATGATATCAGCAGTCTCCAATCATCAGTAAGGGAAATCTCAGATCTGAAAGTCCCAGTAATCAAATGATATCAGCAGTCTCCAATCATCACCTCTCTCTCTCTCTCTCTCATCAATGAAACTATCTGTTTATATTGGTGCATTTCATGGATTGAAAGTGATGATTGAGAGATCCAAGAAGGGATACTTCTTTATGTGATGCTTCAGTTCTAGGGGGTAGAGCTAGAAAGAGAGAGAAACAGAGAGAGGAAGCAGTGCACTCCCTAGTGTCGATAGTTGTTTTCCCAGTCCAAGTCTTGTTTGAGGACCTGGTCAAAAAGTTGGGGAACATACATGTAAGTTAACTAGAATGTTTCTGATCAGGTTTTGGGATATGATGCTCTGCTTTTTTATGATTGTTGGGTCCTTTTCTTGAAGCATTTTAATCTGTCGCAGGCACTGAGAGAGAGAGAGAGAGAGAGAGAGAGAGAGAAAGATGGGGGTTGGAACCTTATGGATTGAGAATGATTGTCAGCAACCATACATTGGTTTCGACACACTTAAAGCCCTTATTCGACCAGAAAGCTTGATTTTTAAATTTTCCCACATAATAAATGGATATGGGTTATTTTAAATATTAATTTTTAAGGAAGAGGTTAGGTATGCCGTCACTTTTCTTGGAACTAGTGACTCAACAAGTGGGAGGGTTGGGATGGAAAAGAGTAAGAGATTTTTCCAATGAGTGTAGAAGAAAGACAGATCTAGACATACAGGCGGCATATCCAGCCTTTTCCCCAAGTCTTATTATCAAAGCTTGTATTACAAGATTTTATCAACTATGGAGTGGAGTTTTACCAAACTGTTGTCGTTGAAAAAAAAAAATACCTTCCTAGCTACATAGAAAATATCCTCAATTATCGGTTGAACATATAATAGCAAAGTTGTGTTCATGCCTATGGTATAATAATAGAGTTCCTTACCATCCGTTCCAACAAATAAGACGATCAAAGGACTCAGAAATTGCTTCCAACATACCATTACGCATTGCCAACACTTCACCATGCATTGATTGAAGCAACTAATGAGCTGTTCTGTGCCCCAGTATCACCTGAAGTAACATGCTATGCCAACCGCACGGTTCAGTAAGGCCCATGTGAGGAATGGAATATATACGTGGATGGGCCACATGTTCAAAGTTGAAAGTCCAGGACAGCTTTAAACAGCTTTTGGTTGGAATTTTCTCCAATTAATTCAATTCTAACTCTTAATTATGTTCCAAAGTTTAAATCAAAGTGCTTAATTAGAAGCTTTTTTATTCACTAATACACACTTCTTAGCTACTTGAATCCTCTTTTAACTACTCTTTTTCACTTTTCATGGACAATTATATCAAGCTCATGGTAGCATCTTGAGATGGGGTTGGATTCGGTTTAGAAGAGTTAATTATTAATTAAGCTTAAGAATGATGTGAACCTGAGGATCAAAACACATATAAACCCAGATGAACTGATATATCGTGGGCCAGGACAAGCTCCAACCAAGATATTATTGGGCCACATGAAGGGAATTAAGCAAATAAAATTAAGCCCATGTGTTTGTAATTAATGGGCCCCGGTCTTACACGCAATGATCACAAGTTGACGAGCCCAGTCGTTTCTTCATTAATTCAAGAACACAGTTTGTAATTCATAGCTTAACCTGATAGCTAACACTACCACCATGTCCATTTTGGGAGCCATTATAAGAGTTCTGAACTTCTTATCCCTTGGCTCTATTACAGTGCTAATTATTCTATCTGTGCTTGGATCTGTAGAATTGGTTAGGATAGAAATTTGTAAATGACTCAATTTCACTCTTTGGATAACTTTTCCAAGCATATACATATACAGGCATAGGTTCTGGTAAGGACGTCAATTTCAGGCCGGACTGGGAACACCCGAAACAGGCCCATTTATTAAATGTGTTGGGCTCAAGCCCGAACCCATGAACATTTGACTGTTTCTGGTGCAAGGTTCAACCTAACAAATTTAAAGGCTGTTCAGAGAGTTCTTAGAACTTGTTTGAAGCCCGTTTACTCAACCAGACACATTTAAAGTCTGTTTGTCTCATTAGTCCGTTCATTTTGATTAAAGATCAGTACCCAATTGATTGTTTATAAATGGGACCATCCCTAGCCTATGAGGACCAATTACTTAAATGAGCTGGTCATGGTTCAAGGCCCTAAAGTGGAGAAGCCCGATTAGGCCCCGACTGGACGCCCCCAGGTTATGATAAAAAGATTGATCAATCAGCTTGTGCTAACCAAGCCAACTAAACTTACAATACTATTGTGATCACCAATCTATCTCATCTTTTCACTAGAAGTGACGAAATTTCTTACGAAGTGTTGTTTTAGGCATTTCTATTTGTTCCTAAAGACTCCATTCTATGTTGGCTGATCTTGTCACTATATTCGTAACCTCAATGATGTCGGATCTTTACTCAGTTCTTTCATGCATGCTTTTATTTTTCTATTATCTTTTGGACAGGAAACTGGATGAAATCTAATCAGTTGGCCCACATGGTAAAGTTTAAATTTTCCTGCTAATTATGTTTCCATGATAAGATAGTAATTGCTTTTGAAAATCATTTTCGTATACATATAATAAATTAGTCTTTCGACGTCATGTTTTCTCTTATCTCTGAATTAACTTAACTTTTTATGGCTTTTGTTTGCAAAGTTTTCATCCATCCTCCTAATGGCCCAGTGCTGACAAAAGGATCCACATTGCCCTCTAAGGAACCCTCTCCCATATTTAGAAGATAATAATTTGTATACAAATTTGACCTGTATACTACATGACTTTAATGGCACACATTTATTTATTCTGATCCGACGATAGACATAAGTGGATGAAAGGATTCTTCTCTACTTGCGAAGGAAAACTTTCGTAATAGAAGAACCATTTGTCCATTAATCTTTCAGGAGCAATATAACACAGATACCATATTGACAGGCACAGTATGATTGGTGTATCTGTCTTGGATAGGCTAATTCATATTGGTTTCAGCATTTCCACTGGTCCCACTGGTCACGAATCAGTATAATGGTACAGATCAAGGGTAAAAACATTTTAAAGAAATATAGGATTAGAAGAGTCAGATCCAAGTCAACCCTTCTCAGTATTGGCTATGGCCGATACCTTCCCCGATAGTGAACTTAACATAGTCCTTAACAAAGGGTAATAGGATATTACTTCGACCAGCCTAGGAAACTTCAGCTTGCAGTAAGTGTAGTTGGGCACTCAATGGATTCTCTCCATTAATCCATAAATTGGGACGAAGTTTTCACATGAATTTGACTTTTGAGTGTTTTGAAATCGGTATTGACTATTGAGATTAGTAGAAAACGTATTATCGAGACTAGACTTCATCTAATAGGAGACAAAGTAATTATGACCCTTAAAATGAGAAAAACTCAGATTAAAATCACCGTTCTGAGGGGGACAACCCTGGTTACATTTGGGACTGAGCTGTACGTTCTTAGCTATTTTTTGGTAAATCGAATAAATTTTTATTAACACAAGAAAAACGCATGGGGTGAAGAGGATTACTAGTTTCCTTTGAACATGGAGTGAAAAGGGGCCAAATTATTCTACTCCCATTGGACATAACCTTTTGGGCTTGGGTATCCACAACCGCAAGATTCCCTAAGAATAATAGCAGATTATAGCTACATCAAACAAAAAAAAAAATCCAGAAACCACAATGGGCATAACTGCCACTACAAAATCAAAACCAATATCTTTGATCCTTACAGTACCCTATTCACTTATCAGGAAGAAAAATAACTTTTGACTTTCTAAATTCCCCCAAAATTGAAAATGGATCAGTTGTTCATACGATCATCTAGTCATGTGAATCGACGTTTAACACCTGTCTTTTTTGTTCTCAAATATATCTCATTTGACAGAAATAAAACAAGTGTTGAATACAGAATCGTACGGTCAGGTGATAATAATAGCAACGGATCCTCCAAAATTGGACGGAATTCCAGGCTCCCTATATTGCATACTGTGATAATTCCCAAGTGCTGCTTCTTTCAGTTCAACTTGCGATGGTAAACTCAAACCGCCCGCCCACTCCCAAAGCTGCGACCTCCACCTCCACCTCCACCTCGACCTCGACCTCGACCTCGACCTCTACCTCGACCTCCATCATAAGTCGCATCAGGCGGCTCTGAAGCCTCAAAGCTTCCTCGACCAGAAGGTACTGCTCTCCAAATTACTCTCAATGAGGACTGGAATGGTGGAGTATATTTGGTATTGTCTTGGCGGTGTACACTTCTGGAAGAATCATAATATTGGGGATGCCCCTTTCCTCTGCCAACACTGTAACCATAACCTCCCTCCTTCAGTTCTGCTCTTCCCCAAGAACCCTTGGATTCTTTGCTTGAAGATAATCCCCTTGAAGAACCAAATTTCTGATAACCATTCAACAGTTCATGAGACACATTTCCCCTACCACCACCCCAGCCAGAACCAGCTCCCTTATATTCATCTTTTGATAAATTAGCTCCCGAGGAAGTGTATCTAGGGCTGCTTTGTCCTCTTCCATTTCTATGCTGAATCTGTGGCTGTGGCTGTGGCTGTGGTTGTGGCCTGCTGATAGCATTTCTTTCAAGTTATAGTGGACAATCTCCATCTTTCGATTGGAAGGAAATGAGAAGCATTGAAGTGGTTTTTTACCTTTTTCTGGGCTGTGAACCCTCATATTCATGCCATAACTCTGTCTTTATGATGTCTGCTTCAATTATCATCTAGAGAGAGAGAGAGAGAGAGAGAGAGTTAACAACAGCACAAGAATGTCTAATGGTGAACAAGGGTTCCATCAGGGGGATAACTTTCTTGTTACAAGTATGGTATTCTTTCACCTAAATTTTCATGTAATAAATGGCTAGGATCCATAAAATATAGTTTATTGCACAATGTACCACAGTGATCTTATGTAAGTCTCAAGAAAGCTTATTATTTTCCTCTGCAAGGCTTTCCTTTTTTGCGGGGGCAGGGGGAGGGGGTGTTGCTCTGTTCTTGGGTAGCCTCTTCGAGCGGTTTCAGCCCTTGGAACCTCCCTTTATCTAGTTTGTTTTAGTTTGGGCCTTTCTTACCTGAGTAGTTTCTTGTCCTGCTATAAAAATTAGCTTTGGAAAAATATATATTAAACTTATGTCGTCTTATCAATCTTTGATGCCACCACCAATGAATTGCTTTCTCTCTTATGGTCCTTGGTTGTTTGTTATTTCAGGAAAATAAGAAAACATGGAGAAAAGAAGTACTGCAAAACAAAGAGTATACCTTTTCAGGCACTGAAACACCACTAAGCAACCGTGGATAGTGCAGATGATAATCAGAGCATTCATACAAAACACACCTGTACCCAGAAGAGAAAACATCAGATACCACAATATAACATTTTGAAGGTAATTTTCAGACTTACATCACAGCATTTCTTTCTTTTTCTTCCGAAACATCATTACAAGGGCGTATAAAGCCATTCAGTCCACCACTGCAATGAAAAAGTATGTGATTAGTATAGAAGCTTGTGTTTGTACATGAAAAAGAATAGAAATTCAAATATTCTATAAAAAAATAATGCTCATGTACCTGGAACTGCTATCAATGGCTTTCCTGAATTTTATCTTTTCATTGCATGATTTGTACTCATGATACATAGACAATACTTGTGTTACCATCTCATTAGAACTTATAAACAATTTATCAATCATCTGAGAGTTCCTATTGGCTTCATCTTCCTACATAGTATTATTAAAGGTAAACATGAATGTTTTAAGTTCATAATCAACTGTATCAGAACTCGAGATTTAATTCCTCAAATACTACCTTTAATTCTTTCTCCAATTTTTTTGTCTCCAATAGAAGACGGTCTTCATCAATAAACTTGAGCTTGGCAATTCCCTTTAACAAGACAAACACTCCATTAATAAATATTGTACAACTTTACTGTAATTCAGTGAACATGGAGCAATAATAAGTTGAATTCAATCATCAAAGAAGGTAATACAGACCTGCCACCTATAACGTTTACCGTCAGTGTCAACTTCATAATCTGATAATCAGATAAGAAAAGAGTTAAGTTTTCAACATGACCCATCAAAATGGTGAATTTGTGGTCAATCAATAAAACAGGAGATACCTGTTTGATAAAAATCTATTATTCTGGATTCCTTGCTAATGATCAGTTTGCAGTAAGCCTCAGGAAGTGCATGAGCACTGTACATACAGCACTTCATGATGTCAAATTTATGGGAAGATAATAGGAAACAACCCCCCCCCCCAAAACCCAACACACAACACAACAATTTGACCTTCTAGGCGGCAGTACAGCCATCAGTTGATCAAATGGTTTGAATGGAAAGCCCATCTGAAATCTTATGTCGACCCGAGTCAGTCCCTTCAGATCAGAAGCAAATGGACCATAGTGGTATGGATAATACCTGATGAATTATTCAAATTTTGAAATTTAAGTCTAGAAAGGAAAAAAAAAATACTCATAACTCAAGATCACTCTGTTTAGTTAAAAGCCAAAATCTTTTACCATGTCCAGGATGGGACCCCTGAAAAATAGTACTGAAGCACCCAACCAAGGCCTTCTGTATATTTCTTAACCTATTTTAAAAAAGGGATAAAACAAAAGAGTCAAATAAGAGATAATGAAAAGTATGGCAGCCTAAATATCAACCTTGAAGAAATGCATTATATTGCTTCAAAACATAACTGGCTCAATTATGTGTATAAAATAGACAACTAGATTATGCTGTTGGGGAAGGTGGGGGTGAAATAGAAGAAGAAAGAAAGGAAATAAGCATAAGAAGTCAAAGAAAATACTTTAAGGAGAAGTATTAACAATGCACTGAAAAGACTGAAGTTACTTCAAAGAAAATTTGCAAGAACATTCTGGCAAAATGGTACATGGATGCATCAGACAAACTAGGTTTTTGTGGAACTATCATTAGCACTTCAGAAATAAAATTAATGAATTGATCCCAAAAGCACAATAAAAAATTATGAATAACATAAATAGTAACAACCAAGATCTCTTCCCCACCCCGCCCCCCGCCTCCCGCTCCCAAAAAAAAAAAAAAACCAAAAAAAGAGATACATTTACACTTACAATTGCTTTCCGGATGCTTTCAATATCTGCAGGACTGTCTGCAGAAAATTTGTGCTTGTAATATCTTTCTTTCCATCCTACCATACCCAATTTTGTCTGTTGTACAATCAGAAAGACATCTTTCAAAATATCGGCCTCTACTTTTCCATTTATGAGAATTCTGTACCAAACCTTACAACAAAACTCAATAAAACTGGAAAAACAAACCAATGACAACCAAAAGCACAAACCTTGTCATTATCCAATCTACCAGATTTAAACAGATCTGATTTCTGACGAATAATATCCTTTAACATTCGTCTGAGCTCCATTGTATTTTCCGAACCCTGGTATATCAGGGAAGAAATTCATTAAGAAAGGAAACTTCTCTTAACTATGGCAGAAATTTGCTTTGTAATAGGTTTTATATTAGATTTGTTTCAGTCATTCATCATTTATGTAGTTCAACTTGAATGTCCCACTTGGATGTGAAAAGTTTGGAAGTTCAAAAATTATAAAATCTTAATATTTTGATCATTGAAACCTTAGAGTTGCTTTTATCAGACTGCTGATTCAAAAAACAAATTTCTGATTGTATCCAGCTTTCCATGTCTAAGCTCATGAATGAAGATTTACTCATCCAGCTGACATGATAACCTCTGTTTCGGTCTATCGAAGCCAAGTTTACTTGATAGTGTTGAATGAAAAAAATGATTGATTAATGCTCAAAATCACCATTAAAAAAAAAAATCAAAAGATGTAATACTGATGATTCCTGAGAAAGCTATAGCATACATCAAATTCTCCAGTGCTACTACTGCTCATCCCAATTGATGTTGAGACCATGTCCTGATTCCTTGACGAGAAAGTTTTTGGAGTGAAATCTGAATATTTTTGGTCAGGCTCCCTGAATCCATTTCTTGTATTGATAACCAAGTTTCCAATAGAATCATCTAGCTGGACACGGATTCAATTCAAAATCAGTTCAGTTAGTATAGAATAAGAAAGTTCATCAGTAAAATAGGATATTTTATCTCCCCACAGTATCCAGTACCTCAACAGCTTCAATTTGAGAATTCTCATACAAGAGTTTTCGCATTTTACGCTCTCTTAATTCAGATCTTTTCTTGAATATTCTTTCCTCATATGTTCCTACTGAAAGGATGAATTTCTCAATTCGCTTTAACTTCATGTATGGTGTGTGTTTCTCCCCTACCTGCTCAAGGACACAAAATTTTAGTGCATCCTCTCTATGGTTCCAAACTTGGAGGTTATGTAGGGTAGTTATTTATTACTCTGCTCATATCCACAAGGTAGCCACCCAGATTCTTGAACTCTTGTTTATAGACACTGATGAGCAAATCAATTGCACCCTATAGAAAAATGGCCAAAGAAATTGTTTAATAGACACCAAAAAATAGTTTGTTTTACCTGTTTAATTCACTGAACATGGAAAAAAAAAATCATGAAAAACAAGCTTCTTGGGAAACCTCATGAATCTCTAATGAAGGCATGTGTGGCAAAAAATCATTTCCAGCAAATACGCAAATAAGAATGAAATCATCAACAATACGCTCAATATCAAACTCAGTAGGTGGATCATCTATTTTCAAGTCCAGCTCCAAATACTCTCTCAAAGTCCAGACATTCAAGAACTGCAAAGAAAGAAGTCCTCAAAACATTTAATTAAAACTAAAATCAAACTAGTGGTAATGCCTTGTGTAGCTAGGTATTAATATAAAGAGTGTACCTGATAAGGCTTTCTAGCTTTAGAAGCTCTTCCATTATTCTCATTAACTTTACAAAACCAGCCCCTTGACTTCATTGATTTACAATGCTGGTTTCTAATTAAATCAAGACATATTGGTTGCTTCTCTTGCATGAGCACATCCTAAGGGGAAAAAGCAAATGATTAAGTCATGTCCTATGTGTGTGTGTGTATATATATATATATGTATATGATATGAAAGGAGGTATTTGTCACAATTAATAGAACTAGTTGCAAACACTCTTTTTTTTGTTTTTTTTGTTTTTTTGTTAACGACGGGTGTCCAGGCCTTTGGCCTGACTAGTCCGCGGGCTCATACTGACCCCACAACCGCATAGACGTGGTCATAACGGGGTTGCAAACTACAAAGAAGAAAAGAATAATTATGTACAGACCTCTCTCAATATAAAAAAATGCACTTCATGGGTTGCTAAAGCTAGCATTATGAGATCTGCATCCTGTGGAAGCAATAATGAACTAAAGTTATTCAGAAGAAACAATGAACAATACTCTGTTTCTCTCTTGACATAGCAGAACACATTATGCAAAATGAAGTTTTATCATACCAGACCATACAAGCAATGGCATGTATTTGGATTGTAATCGGGAAGACTACGTTGCAGACGTATAAATGACATTATCTTGTGTTCACCCTCCCCAGGAACATTTGCATCAGAAAGAATTACCTTCAGAAGAAGCGAGAAAAATTACACAGATGGGCACATATAATTTAGAAGCTCTTCCATTACATATATATAATTTTTACTATTAATACATATGCTTTTTTTAATGTATTTAAGTTTCATAATATTATTTTATACATCAATGATTTAGTAAATTTAACATAAAAATATTTAAGTTAATAAATATGCTCTTTTTTTTGTGAAAAATCTAAAAAAATGGGGAACAAGAACCCTTTTGATCTGGTGTAGAAAATGCCCAGACAGATGCAGGTACAAAAAGACTGCACTACCCCCTATGTGTGCTGAAGATGCTCCCGCCTTTTTTCTCATTGGCCAAGTGCCTGGCGTTTCTCCCAGACTGGCAGAGCTCTTGCGCCCATAACAATGACAAAAACATGGCTTAGCCTGGCATGCCCTGAAGTCGATAGGGAAAATGAAGACCTCAGACTGCACCTGGGCTTTAAAGAATCCCAAATCAGCCCAACCCGATTACAGGGTTATACATGTGTGATGACCCATGGCCCAACCATCTCTCACATCACAAATCAAAGAAATGGTCTATAATTGTGTTAAAAATGGTTAACATATAAGGCAAAAAGAACACTCCATGGTTGTGCTGCCCCTGTCCCCATATAGAGGGGAGCGAAATGATGCCCCCACCCCCATGCCCACCCCCTGTTGATGCTCATGTGCACCCTCTCATTGCTCACCCCTCTCATTGAGCCCTACGCTGCCACAAGGGCTATGCAACTAGGGAGCATTATTTTTTCCATATTTTTAATATATTAATGGAAGAAAGAAAGCTACCCGATAGTGTTGCATATGTCTAGACACATGGGAAAGTGGAAGGCATATGCAACACTATCAGTTACCGTTCTTTTTCCCTATATATATATTAAAAAAAAAAAAAAAAAAGAGAGTAAATATTAGTATATTCTCAACTGCCAAAATAGATCTAATTTGTTGGGAGATAAGCAGGATCCATTGTATTTGAAGCAATATGTAAAGTATAGTAGGGGTACAAGAGCTACCTAATAATCCTAAACAACCACTAGAGATTTGAGCAAAATACCTTGAGATTTTTCCAACCAGGGTCAATCTTTAGTCTTGAGCAGATATAGTTTTGTAATGCTTTTGACAATTCACACATAAATTCTGTTCCTGGAGTTATTATGTTTGAATCTGAAACTTCTGATTTCTGTTTGGAAAGAAGCTTCTTTCCTTCTTTGGCAAATTCCTTTCGCAACCTTTCTTCCTCAGCTTCCTACATAACAAACATTAGGCATGAGAAATTAATCCACACATCTACACAAAATTTGAAATATAATGTAACATCTACACAGTGAGAAAAACTCTACCAACAGTTCAGCATCTTTGGCAGCCTGAAAACGTCTTGAACGTTGTTGATTCATCTTGGCTCTGGGAGCTACTCCATCTTCATAAAATATATAAGCCGCAAAAAAAAGTGCACATTAATCAAATCAAAATGCACAAAGATTATAAGTTGGATGGCCTAAGCTGATTGTTAGTTTATTCATACACATAGCCCATGAAATATAATTTAAGGGTCCAACTCAAAAGCTCAAGCTATTAAGTTTAGATAGTCCAATGATATATAAAGACACATCAAAGGTCCCAAATAACCAACATGACTAGTATAGTGGTCAAGGCATCGCCTAGACGGTAAGACTCTTCAATCGGGACTGACGCGACTGGTACCTTGGTCGCCTAGGCAACGCCTTGACACCTTGCTGGTGTCTCCTTGATTTTTGGTTATCCTCTATTGCCTTGGTTGCTTTGTTGCCTTGATGACTATGGATGTGAGACTATACCTTTGTAACTCTCAATATCTTACCAATCTCTCTCAATGTGTAGCTTTTTTTTCACTAAAAGGATGATGTATATTAAAAAAGAACAAAAGAAAAGAGGATTACAAGCCAGGTCAAAATAGACATCAAAAACTCAAAACAAAGAGAAAAGAAGATGGAATTCCCTCCCCAACTTCGGCAATGCCATATTTAGGGAAGGAAAACCAAACTCCTCAACTCTAGAGTATTAAATGAAATGGAACCATGATAGACTTATATGTAGCTTTGGCATACATGTGGATATACATACATCTTAAAGAGAACAACAAACGAACATTGTTCTGATACCATGTCAAATAAAGTGTGGTAGCCCACGAAATACCACTTGGGATCCAGAAAAGCTTATGTTGTTAAGTGGAGATAATCCAAAGGCATATGAAGATACATCCAAGGTCATAGATAATCAATGAGGGACTATATCTCTATAACTCCCAACATCTCAACATATACTATACATTGTGAAAATTGTAATTTTTTTTTCTTTTTTTCAATTATTTTTATTGTTCGACATTTCATATTTTTTCTTTTTAAAAAATAATAGGCCATGTTTGTATTCTTGCAGAAGGAACCATTATTTGTTTTCAAAATATATAAGACCACATTATTTGATGCAGAGTTTGTCTTTCATAAGGGGTGGGATGGTCATTTCGCCCAACCCCCCCCCCCCCCTTATTTTTGGGCATAGGGGCCGCTTTACCTTTTAGGCTTCTTTTTCCTATTAAGTATTACATTGATGATTGTAATTATCTATCGAGGAAATGAATCAAGGAGTGTTCTTTTCCCCCCAATCTATAACGTATAATTTGATAAATCTATTATGTATAATTTGATAATCTTCCTTCTTTTTGTGTGTAATATTAGATTTCACTCAGCACCCTCTGACATAAAACATATGATATGAATAAGTTTTTGCTTTAACAAAATTTATTTGATCAAGTTTTTCTAAGGCCACGGTGAATGGATTCCCATACACCACCACCTTGAGATGGGATGTGGGAGGTATCAAGAGGGTATTTTTAAGAAAATGCTAAGACCCTATAAGGGTTTGTGAACCCTGAGATGATTAGTGAACCATCCTCCATACACGAAGGAAAACTTTTTCCAAATCTATTTATTAGTGGTAGAAATGCACAAGGAAACTTTTTCCAAATCTATTTATTAATAGTAGAAGTGCACAAGAAAGAAATACTCACCAATGGCCAGATATAGAAGTTTCCGAGGCCTCACGATCGAAAAAATCCTATCAATGTAGTCAGAAATGCTGTGGAATACTTCCTCAAAGGTCGTCGGAGGGTCCATCTACACATACAATACAACATTATTACATAACAAATTAATATACAGATTTACCTTAAAAAAAAAAAAAAAAGCCTAAGTAAATAAAATCAATAAAGTCAAGTAGTAATAAATAAAGCGTCAATGATTCGAAAGAAAATAAATAAATAAGAAAGGAAAAGGCGATAATTGTACTTCAAAGTTCAGACTAGGCATTTAGATAGGAAAAGAAGGAAAGGGGACTTTTTTTTTTTTTTTTTTTCACCTTTGCTTAACCCGGAGGGCTGGAAGATGAATAGGTAAAAAATGAAAAAAAAATAAAAATAAAAAAATAAATAGCTGCTGCCTGCTTCCTTGTGCCTTCTGCCCGGGCTCATAGACAATGAAATGGAATAGAATGAAACTTGGCTGTTACTAGGGCTGGTTGCAACCGAGTAGTTGCAACCCTTGGTATCAGTTAGAGAACGGAATCTCAAGGTTAAGGGTGGAAACATTCACCCTGGGTGTGTATTTTCAAATCTACCCTTAAGATTTCATTTCCTTGACTAATACCATGGGGTTGAAGCCACAACACAGGAAGCGATGATTTTTTTTTTTTTTATTAATCTATTACCCCTTGGTTTTCCATGGTGATATTTTTTTATTAATCTATTACCCTTTGGTTTTCCATGGTAATGATCATAGCCTCAGGATAAGCCTGTGCAGAAAGCAATGTTTCCGTACGACCAATGAATGATAATGGGTATGTCAAGACTCGAACCTACAATCAACCGACTCCAACAGGGATGATATATTACCACTTGGTCCACATAAACCATTTTGGGTTTTAGGGATTTCAATTTTTTTTTATGGGAAGCCAAGGTAACGGGAAAGTTCCTGCAACCCGGATTCCTGCATGAGAGGAGTGGAAAAAGAAGAAATTACAGTATCGTCGGGATGGAAACATGGATGGATGATGCCGTTCATGTCGAGGTAGAGATTATCAAACTCCCTCCCATTTGGGTTGGCTTGGCTTGCGTCCACCTTCTCTCCCATCTCCTCCTTCGCATTCTGCACCACTTTCGGGTACCTATTCACCAGCCACCTGTAGAATGATGGCACCCCCATCTCTCTCTCTCTCTCGTTAGTAGTGGCAGCAGCGCAGATGAAGGAGACTAGTAGTGTGTGTTCACTGCAGTCCTCTGGGCTCCTTCAGTCGAGTAGAACTTCTTCAATCAGCAAACAAAGTAGTACTTCCATTTTTTTCAAAGAAAAATATTAATGAAGGTTGCCTTGGTAGTTGAGAAATAGAATATTAAAAGACGAAAGCAGGAAGCTCAAGTGACGGTTAAAACTGAGAAATGAAGCATCAGAAGAATAAATAAGGAAACTCAAGGGACCTACTTAACGTGGCATTGAGGTTTAGTGCTTACTCACACTTTCCGGAGTGGAATTTTTTTTTTTTTTTAATCTCGATGCCAATCTCCTTCTTCTTTTTCTTGTACGGAAAAGGAACAAAGGCAAAAAGGAAAAAGAAAAAGGAAGAAAAGGAGGGAGAGAGCGAGAGAGAATGAGTCACCACGCTTAGAGTGAGTGGACTAGATGTCCTGCCCAGGTCTCTTTTATATCACGCGGTGTAGATTGTAAAAGTCATCGCAATCGATCACACTTGGGCCTTTCCTTCTCACTGAAGGTCTCAAATCATCCAAATCCAAAGGGTTCTTAACCTCATGTTTTCAGTTTCCAGTGTTCACACTAGGAGCCGATCCTAAGCCTGAACAATGTGTGGGTTACGATTTCTTATCCAAAGAACCGGTTAGGGTTGAAGCAAATTGACTTTGGGTCAAGGATGGGCCGTGTCTGAGTTGAGGTCTAGGCCTAGCCCGGCCTGGTTCAATCCATTCGTGATTTAATCATGATTTATGTAATATAATTTAAGATTATTATTTTATCCTTTTACTTAGAATATTGAAATTTGGATAAGATTGTTATTTTATCCTTTTACTTATAATATTGAAATTTGGATCATTAGTTCTTATGATCAAGTGTCTTAATCATCTATTATTATGTTGTACTTCATAATTTTAAGAAGAATTTACAATGCCACCCCTAGAGAATGTCATTATTAGAAAGACATCCTTTGCATAATTTCAAATTATTTTCTCACCTCTTAACATGGTCCTGTTGGTGAATATACCTCAAGTGCTGACATCATCTAGTTTATTTTTGTTAAATACCTAAATACCCTCATGTAAAATTTCTGATCATATACCCTTCTATTAATTCCGAACCCCCCATCACAGACCTATCATACCCTCCATCGTCTTCATACCCAAACCGTGCAGAGTAGATCAGCGCTGGTAAAGCTCGAGCTCTGTCGGTGTTTTCTTCCACTTTTCTTTTAGGAAATTAGGTACGTATATGTCAAAAATGCCAATATTTTGATTGGGTTGTCACGTTTTTCCATTGTCGTTAATTATTTGAATCACACGAAGAATATATGCTGTCGGGAACAAGAGAAAAGGGTCCCTGTAGATTTGATGATAGGATTCTGAAATCAGTCTTCACTTGGTGTGTGATTTCTCGGAAGAACAGGTCAGGGTTTAGAACAATTCTGATTCCCCCAACTTTTTTGTTCTTTCCTTTTAAATCCTGAATTATCTTATTTAAGGTGTAAGTTTCGATTCCATTCTTATCATTTCTAGGTTTTTTAGCATCTGTAAGTGGGTTAATCTTCTGTTATAGTTTATGGCCTTTTGGGTGGGTTTTTGATAATTTCTCACAATTGGATTCTTTCATAATATTTCTCAGAAAACTAATTTAAGAAGACATAACAAGAACCCAAGTATGCTAAAGATCTATAATTGGACAAGTATATCTAGTACATACTTGATAAAGAGAGTTAATAGAGAGCTAATTCACCATCAAGTCGAGGTCTCGTTGGGTTCTTGGAGTTGCTGAGAGGCGAAAGAGATGAGAGAGTGGAGCTTGGCAAGCGCGGAACGCTTGTCAGGAGGGCATTTGGAGAGCGATTCTGAGAGTGGAGAGACTCGTTAGGCTTCCCTACTGTCAAAGCGGCACAACCTGCCCTGTAGGCTTCATTGGCCAGCCGAGCGTCTTACTGGGGCTGGGCTGGACCTGACTCCACCCTCCATCCCCGAACCACAAGTGTTGGTTGTCTCGACGGAGAAGAAGAAGAAGCGGAGGTTTGGAGGAAAGACGTGACGTAGACATACTCTGAAGCAGCAATGGTCGCATTGATTTCCGCTTTGGGGGCTTCGGGGCTGGAAGGGAGGGCTTTCATGTCATCGAATACGCTCTAGCGATGCCTTCCTTCTCTTGACCTCTGTCATGTGTTTTAGTCAAAAGGTAAAGTGATAATTTCAAAAGGGTAAAAATCATCATTTCAAATCTTAACTTACCAAATGATAAGAGGTTTGAATATAATTTGAAATTATGCAGGGGTGTCTCTAATAGTGGTATTCTATAGGGGGTGGCGTTATAAATTTCTCTATTATTATTATTATTATCTTTTATATATATATATATATAGATATATATGTGTGTGTGTGTATTGTAATCCATAGGACACAGATGGAAAAGAAAGGGTCAATTGGGCTAGCCCGACCTTGGTAAAAGTCAAGACTAATTAGGGCCAACCTGGCCCAATTACGGTCAATTGGGGCCTAGTTGGATTGGCATGAGCCTTGTATGGTTGGGTCTAGGCATGAGCCCGACAGGGTTGGGTTGGGTTAGGTTGAGTTTTGGGGACTCAGGGTTGGGTTGTGTTTTAAGAAACCCAACCTCGTTTCACCTTTATTTCCTTTTCACTTAACGTCTCAAGTGATCCAAATCCTAAGGATTCCTAACTTCACATTCTCAAGCTACTGAACGATTGATGATACCCAGATCTATTTTCCCACTCCCGATGAAAAGAGAAGATTGAATTCTATTATATGCATATGTAAAGAGATTAGGGAAAAAGAAAGATGCCTCATCAAGTGGCCCTTATGATGCGAAATTTGTTTTGAGTGAGTAGGGAAGTGCAAAATTGCTAGTCCATCCCTATGCAATAAAATATCCCGTTGAAATCGATCCCTCTAAGTGCGTTGTCATTGGTCTCATGCAACCAAGTAGTGATCTCTTGCTCAAGAGATTTTTTTTTTTTTTTTTTAATTAGTGGAATATATATTAAAGAAGGAAAAGGAAAACACAAACAAAAGCCTCAAAGGCTAGGCAAGGGAGAAGACCCCAACAAAATAAAAGAAAACAAAAATCATAGGAGATAACATCAAAACCCGAGGAGAGGACATATACATCCAAGTAGAGAGGGGAGGGGGAAGAAAACAAAGAACAAGGATGATAAGGGGGAGAAACAAGAGAAAGATCCCAAAAGCAAGATGCTTAAGTGTCTAGTCACGTAGCAAATTTGCGGACTTTATTTCTAACATCAAAAGAAATGTTGTTCCAGAGTTTCTCCATAGAATGCGAAGAGGAAGTCCATCTTCTTTTAGTTATTTCCCATTTAATATGATGAATCATTGCACTAAAAGTCAATTTATCAAGAGTGTCATAGGAACTTTTGCCATTAAAAGTATTCAGGGTCCACCTCCATTTATGTCAAAAGGATAACTCTAAGAACCAACCAACATTTTCTAAGAATACACCCGAGAATGACTTAGAGAAAGGACCATGGCTTGAGTCAGATTAGATCAGTGGATTGGCCTGAATCGGTTGGATTGGATCAATCATTATCGGCCTAGACTAATCTCAAATCTTGGCCAATATCGTATTGGTGGATTGGTACAAATAAATGGTAAAATAGTAAAAAAAATAATAGCAATGAAATACATTGGTATTTCTATTCGATCCAGGCCGATCCGAATCAAGACTGGATTAGTATAGGCCTTGATCGATACCAACCCTGAGCCATCTTCTCAAACCTTTGAAGGACATTATAAGAAAAAATGGTCCAAATTTTCAAGAGAGTTCCAACAAAGACAACACTTAGGAATGAACAAATTTCTTTAATCGAAGAAGGAAATCCTAAGTGGGGACGGAGCTGATCATAGCTATCCAAACAAAAAAGCATTACCTTGGGATGGAAGAGTTAAACAAAACCATCCTAAACTAAGGAACAATAGGAGTTCTAGATCTCACTAATGTCCAAACAGGAGAAGAAGAAAATATTTTTGACCATACCTCAATTGGAGAAAATAAATTTCTTGACATAGGAATCCAAGTATCCTCCCTCAAAATGGAAGATTTATTCGTAATCTTATTTGGACTAGCATCATACATAATTACTATATTTAGAAATTAGCACACCATTAGGATGTCAATTATCAACTCAAAGAAAGGTGTCAAAACCATCATTAATAGAAGACTAAATATACTCAAACACAAGATACCTATACTAAATAATTTTTCTCTAGACTCAAGAAACATCCAGAGGGAAAGGGACAATGTAGATAGAATTAAATTTGAGATATCTAAAAATACGCCCAATCAACCTAAATGTTCTTCTTTCTACATGCAATATTCTAGATAAGCTTGACACTACCTATAATATTAGACTCGTTGAATCTACAAAGATCTTAAACCTCTCATGTTTTTCAAAAGACAAACATTTGCCAACTCATTTGTAGGAATTTGGAACTTTCATGGTCTTTCCAGAGGAAAAAAGTGCATAAGAAACTTATTCTTTTAGGCTTTGTTTGGTAACCTAAAAAAAAAGAATATAGAAAAAAAGAGAAAAGAATAGGAAAGAAAAAAGAGATGAAAATTTTACTTTTATTGCTCTCTCTCTCTCTCTCATTGATGTCAAAAATGCAGGAAAACCCTTTAAATCCATAAATAGAATATTTTTCGATCTTAAAGAGGTATTCATCATCGTCAAGGCACCATCTTGGGTATTGGATGAGGCTCAAATTTTATACAAAGGTTAACCCTGGGGATTAAAACAATTTCCATCAACAAGGAGTCTTACTTAGTGGCAAAATAGAGCTTTGAAGAATCATGACAATGGGAGAGTGCACAATAGTGGTTAGAGTATAATAGGTGTGGATAAACCTATATGGGATGTAAGCTAATACATAGGAAGGTATTCTATTTAGGCTCTGAAATTTGACATGTGAGTAATTAATAGAGTATTTCTTTTCTACTTTTTTTTTTTTTTTTTTTCATAATGCAAATATTTCCTGTCTATCCAACTATTGAAATTGCCCCATTATCTATCCATAGACATGATAAAAGGCAGATAACTTCTAAGTGGGGTGATGAGAATGAGATTTAAATTACCTTTGAAAAATTTGTCAAAATTTAGATATGAAGTGGACTACCACAAAAGTCAAGAATGAATTAGTTGGTATTGAATGTTTACATGTAATTTGGATTTTCTTTTCTCTAAGGAATAGTTTCATAGATGACAGACTGCTCAAGCTGCTTCCGTATGTATGGCACGTCAAAATCGGATCATCAGATCTCTTGTAATTGTCCCCGAAAAATCATATATTCCCGTACGTATGCCGCCCACACTAACAAGCCTGTTGGAAACCTAAAAAAATCTCCTATCTACCCAAATACCCCAAATTCATCCCCTACCTTAAATCCTTGGAAACCCCATGCCGGAGAGAAGAGGGTCCAATTTTGACCTTTTATATATAAAGGAATCTGGTCAAGATGACCATACAGATGGATAGTGCTTGGAAATACGATTTTGATGATATATGGCATGTCAAAATCGGATCGTCAGATCTCCCGTGATCGTCGTTGAAAAATTCCATGATCGTACTCTCACTGTGCACGCTAGCCAGTAGGCCAGCCTGCATGCATGCTCCACACGTTTAGCCAGCAGGCTAGCCCACATGCATGCCGCGCGCTGGCTATTGCCTAGCACATGCCCACTACCCAACCAGCCCTGCCCACACACGTGTTG
Organism: Macadamia integrifolia; assembly: GCF_013358625.1. Taxonomy (NCBI): domain Eukaryota; kingdom Viridiplantae; phylum Streptophyta; class Magnoliopsida; order Proteales; family Proteaceae; genus Macadamia; species Macadamia integrifolia. The sequence goes on along the minus strand of NC_056568.1, from coordinate 5,202,911 downwards.
CGTGCACAGGCCAGCAGGCTAGCCCGCACAGCCTTACTCATATACCCCTGCACGACCCCGCCCGTGCCCCCGCACGACCTAGCTTGCACCCCCGTACGACCCTACCCATGTGCCCCCAGGCTGTTGCCAGCTCCTCTATTGGCTGCAGCCTGCACCTGTGCCTGCTGCTGCCTGTGCCCCTGTGCCATGTGCCTCACACCAATGCCACTGCTCACACACCTATGCCACTGCCTATGTACCATGTGTCACACACCCACGCCATTGCCCACACACCTTGTACACATTATCTGCCCTCCCATGCTGGCCTTGCCCCGTGCACTTCGGCCCAATCTTGTGCATCGCCATTAATGGCCAGGATTGGTATTCCACTGGCTCAATGGGTGAGGAGATTTCCTCTCCACCCACTTGAGACCAAAAACCCACCTTTTGGGTAAGAATTCTCTCTCCAAAAAAAAACCCCTTTTACCCAATGGATAAAAGCCCTCTTCACCCCTTTTAGTCCAAGAACCCATTTTACCTGTTGGATAAAAGCCCCCTTCACCCACTTTAGTCCAAAAACCCTCTTTTTTCCGTTGGTTAAAAATTCTTCCTCCTCCCCATTGGCCCGGAAATCCTATAAATACCCCCTTCTTTGGATTTTACACACCAAACAACCCCACCTCGCTCCATGGTAGTGAAGCTCTCTCTCCTCCTCCCCTCCCCCTTTTGATTTTCTTCAGAGCGATCTTCATCAAGATCCAAAATCTTATTCGGATCTTCGAAGTGTTATTTAGGACTTTGAAGATTTTCAATCTAAGTTTTTAGTCCAATCTAGTTTTTTTCCAAAAATAGTATGTTCTTAGCCTCCCTCCTTTAAGTGTTCTTGTTTTTTACCAGAAATAGAAATCCTTCCTTCCTTGAGGTTCTTTGGGTCTACAAAGAGATCTTTGTCAAGATCCCAAGTTCTGTTCGGATCTTCAAAGTGTTCTTCTAGGCTTTGGGGATCCCAAGTTCCTTACTTTTTTTTTTTTTTCATAATGCAAATATTCCCCGTCTATCCAACTATTGAAATTGCCCCATTATCTATCCATAGACATGATAAAAGGCAGATAACTTCTAAGTGGGGTGATGAGAATGAGATTTAAATTACCTTTGACAGATTTGTCAAAATTTAGATATGAAGTGGACTACCACAAAAAGTCAAGAATGAATTAGTTGGTATTGAATGTTGACATGTAATTTGGATTTTCTTTTCTCTAAGGAATAGTTTCATAGATGACAGACTACTCAAGCTGCTTTTGTACTTATGGCACGTCAAAATCGGATCATCAGATCTCTCGTAATTATCCCCGAAAAATCATATATTCCCGTGCGTATGCCTCCCACACTAACAAGCCTGTTGGAAACCTGAAAAAATCTCCTATCTACCCAAATACCCCAAATTCATCCCCTACCTGAAAACTTTGGAAACCCCATGTCGGAGAGAAGAAGGTCCAATTTTGACCTTTTATATATAAAGGAATCTGGTCAAGATGACCGTACAGATGGATAGTGCTTGGAAATACGATTTTGATGATATATGGCATGTCAAAATCGGACTGTCAGATCTCCCGTGATCGTCGTCAAAAAATTCCATGATCGTACTCTCACTGTGCACGTTGGCCAGTAGGCCAGCCTGCATGCATGCTGCACACGTTTTGTAATACCCTACTTCTTTAACCCGGTCTGATTACACAGTTGACCCGATTTAACCATGCAGGACCCGAACCGGAGAGAATTAGAGCGGGTTCCTTATGGACTATGATGGCAAGGGTGACCTTAAACACCGGCTGGCCCGACAAGTCCAAGCCAGTGCCAGAAGAGACGGGAATACCCAAGCCGTATATATGCACCTATCATAAGGCCATGTACGGATAAAACAGGTACGTAGTCGTATATTAAGGTGCATACGTATATTACATCGTTTGCCAAGAGTGAGATTCGCGTCGAGGGCCGAATTCTGTCAAAATCCTAAGTTTTGGCCCTCAGGTGGGCAGACAGGTGGGCGCATCCACCCACCTGAGTGACCCACCCATGTGAATTACTTAGTATTTTAAAGAAGTATATATAGCATTTATACTTTTCTTTTCTTTTCTCATTTATGACACTCGTACGTTTGTGAGAAGAGTAAAGAGGAGAGAGAAAAGAAAGGAAAGAAGAAGAGAAGAGAAGGAAGAGGGAGAAGAGATGGATTTCAGCGGCGCCGAGGCTTGATCTTCCCATTCCGACGCCGGAAGAGTGATCTTCAACACTAGATCTACATTTAGAGGTGAACAAAGTTTGGGTTCCTTAAACCTTCACCATACCCAAGTAAAACCCTTGATTTGGGTAGGGTTTCTTGAGATCTTGTAAATCCCCCTTGAAATGATGAATCTAAGGTTTAATAGATGATTTATGTGTTGATCTTGAAGGATTTGAAGAAGTATTTACAAGGTTGGAGAAGCATTGTGGATTGAAGTGATTTTTGGGGTTTGAAGGTGTTCTTGAGCAAAGAAGGTAAGATGGCTTCCCATTCCTTAAATCCAACCTAGATCTAGATTAGAACCATCCTATAAGACCTTGAATGTGTGAAGAATGGGTTTGGAAAAACCCCATTTGAATCCCCAAAGATTGGGGGAAGTTGGGAAGAAGCAGCAGGTTTCCCGCCAAGACCGGTGGGCTAGACTGGTGGGCCAACCGGTGGGCCACCCTGCCCGTCGGTCTTAGAAGACCCCCTGGCCCAATCGGTGGTCCATACTGGTGGGCCAACCGACGGTCCGACCTACCCGTCGGTCCAGACCGGTGGGTCTGACAGGTGGGTCAGACGGGTGGGCTGTCCGACCCACCCGAGATGCTCCGAATGTGATTTTTACGTCCGATTGGACTCGAATCGGATGTGTGACCTTCTTTTAGGATTCTAAACATGATCGTTTTAATCTTGATTCAAAATGGTGAAATACTAACCTCGCTTACTCATGTTAGGTTCACCAAATCCTACGCTTCTTGCACCGGATCTTACCCGTACCGGGCGAAAATCCTTGTACACTACAGGTAAGTGGGGAGAGGACGTTTGGCCTTGTTTCAAGGCATTGTTTGGCATTCATTTAATTGTATATAGTCTAGTCATGCCATCATGAAAATGCTATGTAGATTAGTCATCCTCACATGGTTATGCATGGATGTTGTGTTTATTTTCTAAATGCCAAGTGATAATATGCTTCTGTGATGAATGTTGACATCATTATGCATGATGCATTAATAGACTAGATGCCGTAGTCGGCTTGGAAACGAGTGCATTGGTGGCCCGTGGTATGGGATGCGGTGGTACTATGCAATCGTACTATTGTCATATAGGAGCATGCGGGTTAAGATTATCACATTCCCGTGCTACGACCCTTCCCAACAGGGGTTAAGGTGTTGGGTTACCATTCGGGGGGAAGCAGTGGTCGCGGTTGTCGGGTCACTGTGGTGGTTAGACATTACGCCCGGCTGGTCATTAGGACAGTCAGCAACTCCGATGGTATATTCAAGAGGGCCAATCGTACTGCTTTTAAATTGCTGGAGTCAGCATCTTTAATTTCTGTCATTTATTTTCTGTTGAGAGCCAGTGGTCGGCATGTTTTATTTTTTTGAGTACTCATGGTGGGCCTTCTCCGATAGCCCTATGGGCGTATCGCGGGATGGAGTTTACGGCTCATACCCGGAGTATACGCGCATTGTGGCTGTAGTAGCACTAAACCAAAGACTTAGTAATGTTGCTTAGGTGGATGTGATTTAAAATTTATTACATAGCATGTAATGCATATGATGGTGATTTGTTGTGTGGACTGCTGTGTGGTCCATCTTTCCACTTACTGAGCTAGTGAGCTCATCCCACGTATGCACCTCTTTTAGATGATTTTGCAGGTCATCAACCAGATGAGCACGGGGAGGGTCCCACGATTGAGTTCCCTGAAGAGGATTGGTGGGCCCTTAAGGAGTTAGGGCACGACACTGATTGCTCGTGCGAGAGTTGTGCTGCGGGACCGCAGTTCTGATGCCGAGCTGAGCTCCACTTCTGATGCTGAGCTGAGCTCCACTTTTGATGCCGAGCCGAGCTCTACCTTGTGAAGCCGAGCTGGGCTCAACCTTTAATACCGAGCTGAGCTCTAGGTTCTGATACCGAGCTGAGCAGTATACTCTGATTTTGATGATTTCTTTTATGTACTCGATATGTGAATTGTACTTTCATTGTGTAAATATCATGCCTTCTGGCCCATATGTATATAACTATTGTATCACAATTCGGGTATCAAGTATTATGGGAATATTCACAGGTAAACCAAGTCTTCCGTTGATCTGATAAGCTTTTATTAGTTGTGTGTATGATATGGTAGAATACAGTATCAGATGATCCTGGCAGGTTTGGGTTAACCGGTGTTAACCCGGTTTGGTGTGAATGGGGTGTGACACGTTTAGCCAGCAGGCTAGCCTGCACAGCCTTGCTCATATGCCCCCGCACGACCCAGCCTGTGCCCCCGCATGACCTAGCTTATACCCCCGTACGACCCTACCCATATGCCCCCAGGCTACTGCCAGCTCCTCTGTTGGCTGCAGCCTGCACCTGTGCCTGCTGCTGCCTAGCCCATGCCCTTGCTGCTACCTGTGCCCATGTGCCCATGTGCCGCACACCAATGCCACTTCCCCTGTGCCATGTGCCTCACACCAATGCCACTGCTCGCACACCTATGCCACTGCCTATGTACCATGTGTCGCACACCCATGCCATTGCCCACACACATTGTACACATTATCTGCCCTCCCATGCTGGCTTTGCCCCTTGCACTTAGGCCCAATCTTGTGCATCACCATTAATGGCCGGGATTGGTATTCCACTGGCTCAGTGGGTGAGGAGATTTCCTCTCCACCCACTTGAGACCAAAAACCCACCTTTTAGGTAAGAATTCTCTCTCCAAAAAAAAAACCCTTTTACCCAATGGATAAAAGCCCTCTTCACCTCTTTTAGTCCAAGAACCCATTTTACCTGTTGGATAAAAGCCCTCTTCACCCACTTTAGTCCAAAAACCCTCTTTTGTCCGTTGGTTAAAAATTTTTCCTCCTCCCCATTGGCTCGAAAATCCTATAAATACCTCTCCTTTGGATTTTACACACCAAACAACCCCATCTCGCTCTATGGTAGTGAAGCTCTCTCTCCTCCCCTCCCCTCCCCCTTTTGATTTTCTTCAGAGCGATCTTCATCAAGATCCAAAATCTTATTTGGATCTTCGAAGTGTTATTCAGGACTTTGAAGATCTTCAATCCAAGTTTTTAGTCCAATCTAGTTTTTTCCAAAAATAGTATGTTTTTAGCCTCCCTCCTTTGAGTGTTCTTGGTTTTTACTAGAAATAGAAATCCCTCATTCCTTGAGGTTCTTTGGGTCTACAAAGAGATCTTTGTCAAGATCCCAAGTTCTGTTCAAATCTTCAAAGTGTTCTTTGGGGCATTGGGGATCTTTAATCAATTTTTAGGTCAATCTGTTTCTTTCCAAAAATAGCAATTCCTAGCGGAAGCTCTGTCCGAATGCCCCTGGAATCTTTTCAGAAGTAGCCATTCCCAGCGGAAGCTCTGCCAAAGTGCCACCTCAGCCTAGCCCTCCCCTAGCCTATCCCCAGCGAAAGTTTTATCGGAGTGCCACCTCAACCTAGCCCTCCCCTAGCCTATCCCCAGCGGAAGCTCTATCGGAGTACCACCTCAGCCTAGCCCTCCCCTAGCCTATCCCCAGCAGAAGCTCTGTCGGATTGCCACCTCATCCTAAGCCCAAAAATAACCTTACCTACCCGAAGCTCTGTCTGAATTCAAATTTGAAAGTAACTGTTCCTAGCCGAAACCTTGTCCGAATACCATCACAGCCAACGTCTCTCAAGAAAGAAAGTTGGAGGTCAAGACTATCTTCCCCTGAGCCAAGGGAACACGAAAGACAGTCCGAGCCGGTACTAATCAGGGGCCCACCCCTCTTAAGCCGAAACAAGGATTAAGTTCAGGTACAATTTTTCAACCAACTTGTCATCATGTAGACTTTATATAGACCTTGTTTTAGTATATATCGTAATTTAAATTCAGTCAATGTAAATATGTGTGATAACTTAACCATGCATATGGAATAGTAATAACTGTGATAAATGTTCGATCTTAAGCATCTAATAGGAAGATCGGTCAAACCGGGTAGATTGGGTGCCAAACACCTTCTCAATTCTACAGCATAACACTTACCCTAAATCTCTGGATTAGACCAAATTTCAAGCCCTTTTCTCAAGAATTGGGCCCACCCCCGGATCCTAAGCCCATAATCCTAGGTGGCGACTCCAAACCCCCATTTGTATGATCCTGGTCCCCATAGTAGACCATCATCAAACCCCTATCTCGAATGATGAATTTCACACTCTTACAAAATAGGCATCCGTGTATCATCGAGCGACGATACGACAGTGTGGGGCCCGCAAGGTAAACACACACGACACACCCCCTCCCTCATATGAAAGAGAAAGAGAGGAGAGAGGAAGAGATGCAAGTCCTTTCCCCCCAAAAGGGAAGAGAGACCTCTCATCATCTCCGGCCGCTACTGTCACACCCCGTTCACCCTGAACCGAAGCGGTGACCGAGTTAACACCGGTTAACCCAAACCTGCCAGGATCATCAGATACTGTATTCCACCACAGTATACACACACTAACATCAATTCATCAGATCAGCGGAAGACTTAGTTTTACCTGTAAATAATTCCCATATACTTGATACCCAAATGGTGATACAATAATTATATACATTTGGGCCCGAAGGCATGATATATACACAAAAAGAATAAAGTTCAAATATCAAGTATATACAGGAAATCATCAAAAACATCAGAGTACACAGCTTGGCTCGGTATCAAGGCTGGAGCTCAGCTCGGCATCAGGGGTTGTGCCCAGCTCGGCATCATGTAGAAGAGCTCAGCTCGGCCTCGGAAGTGGAGCTCAGCACGGCCTCCAAGGTGGAGCTCAGCTCGGCCTCAGAACTGCTGTCCCGCAGCACAGCTCTCGCAAGAGTAGTCTACGCCATGCTCAAACTCCTCAGGGGTCCACCAGTCCTCTTCAGGAAACTCGACTGTGGGACCCACCCCATGCTCCTCAGATATTTGACCTGCAAAATCATCTAAAAAGGGGGTGCACATGTGGAATGAGCTCACTAGCCCAGTAAGTAGAGAGGTGGACCACACACAACAGTCCACACATCACAACACATCATATGCACTACATGCCATGCAATTCATTTTAATTCACATCCACCTAAACAACATTACTAAGTCTTTGGTTTAAGTGCTACTACAACCACAGTGCGCGTATACTCCGGGTACGAGCCGCGAACTCCCTCCCGCGATACGCCCATAGGGCTGTTGGAGAAGGCCCACCGTGAGTACTCGGAAAAATAAAGACAATTCCGTCCACCGGCTCTCAACAGAAATGTAAATAAATGAAATAACAGTGCTGACTCCAGCAATTTAAAAGCAGTACGATTGGCCCTCTTGAATGTACCACCGGGGTTGCCGACTGTCCTACATGACTCGCCGGGCGTAATGCCTAACCGCCACAGTGTCCGACAACCGCGACCCCTGCTTCCCCCCAAATGGCAACCCAACACCTTAACCCCTGTTGGGAAGGGTCGTAGCACGGGATGGTGAGAATCCTAATACCGCATGCTCCTATATGTAGTACGACTGCATAGTGCCTCCGTGTCCCATACCACGGGCCACCAATGCATTCGTTTCCAAGCCGACCACGGCATCTAGTCTACCAATGCATTATGCATCATGATTTCCACATTCAACATATAACATCTCATTCAATTTGCATTTGAAAAGTAAACATAGCATAAATGCACATCAATGGGTGAAATGACTAATCTATATAGCATATTCATGATGACATGACTAAATTAGATATAGTTATATGAATGCCAAAAAAAATACCTTGAAACAAGGCCAAACGTCCTCTCTCCACTTACTTGTAGCGTACAAGGAGTCCCGCTCGGTACGGGTGAGATCCGGAGCGAATCGGGTAGGCTTTGGTGAACCTAACAAAATTGAGAGGGGTTAGTACTTCACCATTTTAGAATCGAAATTAATGAAATCTGATGTCAAAATTGTGTTTAGAACGTCGAAAGAAGGTCACACGTCCGATTTGGGCTCGATCGGACCTACGGATCACCTTCGGGGCCACTCAGGTGGGTCGGACAGGTAGGCTGTCTACCCACCGGTCCTACCCGCCGGTTTAGACCGGCGGGTATGGACCCACCGGTTTGGACCGGCGGGTATGGACCAGCCGGTAGGACCCGTCGGTCCTACCCGTCGGTTTGGCCAGGGACCCCCCTGCCCTCTCAGGTGGGTGCTCTCAGGCGGGTAGGGACCCGCCGGTTGTACCCGCTGGTTTTGGCGGAAAAACCCCAGTTTCTTCTCAACTTCCTCCATTCCTTGGGGACCCAAATAGGGCTTTTCTCAACCCATTCTTCACACCTTTAAAGTCCTATAGGATGGTTCTAGCTTAGATCTAAGTTAGATTCGAGTGAGGGGAACCATCTTACCTTCTTTGCTCAAGAAAGACTTCAAACCCTCCAAATCACTTCCAACTCACAATGCTCCTTCTACCTTGTCACTATCTCTTCAAATCCTTCAAGATCAACACATAAATCATCTATTAAACCTTAGATTCGTCATTTCAAAGGGTGTTTACTAGATCTTAAGAAACCATACTCGAATCAAGGGTTTAAAGCGTGGGTATGGTTAATGTTCATAAAACCCAACTTTTCTTACCTCCAACTGTAGATCTAGAGTTGAAGATTACTCTCCCGGCACCGGAATGGCAAGATCTAGCTTCGGAGCCACGGAAATCCTTCCTTTCTTCCTCTTCCTTCCTTCTTCCCTTTCTTTTCTCTCTCCTCTTTACTTTTCTCACCAAACGTACGAGGGCAATAAATGGAAAGAAAAGAAATCATCAAGTCTTATATACTATCCCTAATTAAATGAATAGTGTTGGATGGGTCACTCAGGTGGGTGGGTGTACCCACCTGTTATACCCACCCGAGAGTCAAGACATGGGATTTTGACCGGGTTCGGACCTCGGCTCGAACCCCACCCCAGGCATACGATGTAGCATACGTATATACCTTAAAATGCAGATATAATACCTGTTTTATCCGTACATAGCCTTATGGTAGGTGCACGTACACGGTTTGGGCACTCCCGTCTCTTCTGGCACTGGCTCAGACTTGTCGGGCCAGCCGGTGTTTAAGGTCACCCGTGCCATCATAGCCCATAAGGAACCCGCTCTAATTTCCTCTGGCTCGGTTCCTGCATGGTTAAACCGGTTCAACCGTGAAATCAGACCGGTTTTAAGAAGTGGGGTATTACATTACCCCCTTCTGAAAAATTTCGTCCTCGAAATTGTGTACCTGGTTGATCAAAAAGATGAGGGTACTTGGCTCACATTTCTTCTTCTACCTCCCAAGATGCTTCTTCAAGTGAATGATCGGCCCATCGCACCTTTACATAGGAAATGGAGCGATTGCGAAGGGTTTTCACCTTCCGGTCCAAAATTTCAGCTGGCTGTTCTGTGTAGGTCATATCAACTTCTAGGTACTCTGGTTCCACGGGTAGTACATGAGATGGATCATGCACGTACTTCTTCAGCATGGATACATGGAATACATTGTGAACATTTCCAAGCGAAGGTGGCAGGGCAAACATGTAGGCTACTGAGCCAACCCGGGATTAGATCTCAAACGGTCCCATGTATCTTGGGCTCAACTTCCCCTTTCTGTGAAACCTTTGCAAACCTTTAGTAGGAGAGATCTTAAGAAATACCTTTTCTCCTGGCTGAAATTCAACCTCCTTCCTGCGGGTGTCCGCATAGCTCTTTTGACGGAACTGAGCTGCTTTAATCCGTTCTCTAATAACGTCGACCTTGTCACAAGTCATTTGGATCATCTCAGGTCCTAACATTCGACGTTCACCTACCTCATCCCAATACAAAGGAGTTCTGCACTTTCTACCATATAACGCCTCATATGGAGCCATCCCAATTGTAGCTTGGTAACTATTATTATATGCAAACTCCATAAGAGGTATATATTCTTCCCAGCTGCCACTCATCTCCATTGCACATGCCCTGAGCATGTCTTCTAATATCTGTATGGTTCGCTCCGACTGACCATCCGTCTGTGGGTGAAAAGCTGTACTCAAATTCAGCTGTGATCCCAAGGCACGCTGTAAGCTTTTCCAAAATCTGGAAGTGAACCTTGGGTCCTTATCTGAAACAATGCTCACTGTCACTCCATGTAAGCACACTATATTGTCCATGTAAAGTTGTGCTAGTTTGATCATGGAGAA
>NC_056568.1:5190195-5192415 GCF_013358625.1 Macadamia integrifolia | reverse complement strand
CCCATGAAGATGACAATGACGAACTACGCAAGTGGAGTCCTTCTACTGAGATCTTCTGCAGCCTCTTACTCTAGGGTTTCCTTTCTTTCTGTGCACTTGCTCTTGTGAGAAAGCCGTGCTCCCAAAACCAATAAGGCATTAAGTAAAGTAATGGCTGCAGGGACCGTCAGTATTCTATTTATAATAGAATCCCTAAAACCCTATTCCACTCTCACAATGGAAAGAGCTAGAAGTTTCCTAATCAGAGTGTGTCTATAATTGCTTGGGCCCAATGGATCAATCGGTATCAGTTAAGCCCACATAAAAATCCTAACACAATCCTCTGATTTTTTTTTGAAGCTTGTAGTCAGTCGTGCCAGAGCATCTCAGAAACTGCAAGCCTACTTTCCAAAAATGGAACAAAGAAGTCTTCGGTGTGATCAAGCAGAGGATTGCGTCGCTCACAAAAGAAATTCTCCATATCCAAGATCAACCAGCATCGGAGGCTAATCAGCAAAGGAATCCGAACCTCCTTGACCTCCTTGATGAACAACTTCATAGACAAGAGATTATGTGGCATCAAAAGGCCAAGATGGATTGGTTCCAAAGTGGCGACAAAAACACAACCTTTTTCCACACCTCAACCCTCCAGTGACGCCATTCCAATCGGATTTTGAAGCTTTGCATTGGAATAGGTAATTAGTCCACTTCTGAATCTAAGTTATTTGCTGATATAATATCTCATTACCAAGGTATTTTCTCTGCCGAGCTGATCAATGAAAGAAATTTGGAGGAGATTTCTTCATCTATCCGCCCTCTTATTGACCAGGAGACCAACGACTTCCTTTGTTCTGTGCCCCCTTTGGAGGAAATCAAGAAAGCTCTATGTTCCATGTCTCCTCTGAAATCTCTGGGCCCAGATGGGCTGCCCCCAACCTTCTATAAACACTTCTGGAATCTTACTCACCGGGACCTATAGCATTTGTCGTTGAATTCTTTAATTCAAAATCCTTTCCTCCAGATATTAATGATACATTGATCTGCTTGATTCCCAAATGTCCTAGCCTAAATCCATTGACCAATATAGGCCAATCAGTTTATGTAATGTTGCCATTAAAATCATCACTAATCATTACATCTAGGCTCCAAACAGTGCTTGATCAACTTATCTCCCCTGCCCAATCTGCCTTTGTGCCTAACCGCAGTATCTCGGATAATATTTTCACAACCCATGAATTATTCCACTACATCAGAAATCGGAAAAAAGGGGAAAGGAAAATTTATGGCCATTAAGCTTGATATGCGTATGGCTTATGACAGAATGAGTTGGGTTTTTATTGAAAGGATGCTTAAAGCATTTGGTTTTGTTGAGAGCGGGTCGCCATGGTTGTGAAGTGGATCACCACTATCAAATATCAGATTCTTATCAATGGCGCTGCTAGAGGAGAAGTTATTCCATCTAGGGGAATTCGACAGGGAGACCCCCTATCTCCCTCTATTTTCATTCTTTGTGCTCAAGCTCTAAGCTCTATTCTCCTTAATGCATCTAATGCAGGAAAAATCAATGGTATCAAGGTGAGGAATCGTTCAAAGCCAATTACCCACCTTCTTTTTGCCGATGACAGCATTCTGTTCACAAAGGTCAATCTTTAAGAGGTGTATGAGCTGAAGCGCTGCTTGGACCTATACTGTTCAGCTAGTGGTCAATCAATTGATCATGCTAAATCCTCCCTATACTTCAGCCCAAACACCCCTCCAAAGATCAAGAGGTGGTTCTCCCACATAATGAGGTTTAAATATGGGAACTGCCCAAAAAAGTATTTCGGTTTGCCTACTGAGTTTGGTACCTCAAAATTGCAGATTTTCAAAGAGCTAAGTGATAAGACCTAGTCAAGACTCCAAAGTTGGAAGAACCTTCTCCTATCTCAAGCAGGAAGAGAAATCTTGATTAAATCGGTGGCTCTGTCCCTTCACACATTCACTGCCTCTCATTTTAAGTTGCCAACGACTTATCATCAACAAACCAACAGGGCTTGTGCTAATTTTCTATGGGGAGAGTTGCAGCACCAGGGAAAAATTCACTGGATCTCTTGGAAGAGGCTAAGCCAATCCAAGGATTATGGTGGGCTTGGATTTAGGGACCCTTCTTCATAATAAAGCCCTTTTGGCGAAAGTTTCTTGGAGACTATGGAAGGACCCAGATTCTTCTTGGAGTAAGTTTATGAAGAGCATATACTATCC
>NC_056568.1:5176848-5188836 GCF_013358625.1 Macadamia integrifolia | reverse complement strand
TTTTGGGATACTAACTGTATATGAACCATACACAAGGATAGGTGAACCAAACTGTTAAGCGTCATCAGCCTTACTACCTAATCATACTCTGGAAAATAATTCTTATTTATTTTGGTCTGGCTCAATTGGGATTGTTTCTGACACCTATTTTATCATTTGGGATCCAAATGAATGATCCTATACTGGTCTAACCTGGGTTCAAACCAGATCAGACTTATCTGTTTCCACCCTATCCCACCCCCCTCCACCACACACACACACACACACACACAATAAACTGGAGAGGGGAGGGGGGAGCAGTTAGTAAGTCTTATTAGTGACCTAAGTTTTTGGATTGTCTTTTCCAGCAGTTATGAGGATACCCTTAACTTTATTGGTGATAATCAAATCTTCTTCCCTCTCTTTTCTCTCTACAATACCATGTATGTACAAAATTTGGGTTAAAGTAGTCATAATGTTCTTCCCCTCCACACACTCCCCCCCCCCCCCCCTTTTCTTTTCTTGGATTGTTCCTAGTTTAGTTTCTCCACCTCTGGCCTTTTGCTGAAGTCAATGGACACTACTGCCATTGTTTTTCCTCAAACAAGAAGAAGAATATGAAGAAAATGTCCAACAGACTTCCATTAACTTACATGAATCTTCTTCAAAGTTCAAAATCTTTCTTTTATGTTCAGCCTTTCTGTTTTTAAATCTCTACTTCTGAGTTTAAATAGTTATACAACAGAAAAGACAGAGAGAAGCAGCATGGAAAAGACAGTCTCTACTATCTTTGGCCACTAATTAAGGGCTAGTACTCCTTCAACCTTACTATTGGTGGCTTCTTGAAGTTTGCAAATCTTTGATTGCTTAATTTGTAATGTAGCTTCCTTCAAATTAACCTCAACATTCTCTCCTCTCCATGCGCAGTCGTCTCATCCATAATAATCTACTATTTAACTTTCCTCTGTACAAAGAAACACTATTCTTTGTTTTCTTTAGGCATCCATGAAAGACCCAGTAACTTATCCATTAAAAGATTAATTAAATCTAGGAAGCTAGGTACTAATTTATTTAGAAGACAACTGGAAAAGAAGAATAAACATATTGATATTCTAAGCTTACATGAGATAGGCTTCCAAATAATCAATATATTCAATGAAGCTCAAGTTAATACAGCAGGCACCTCAAGGAGGGGAGTGAGGACATGGATGAGAACCCTTCTCATATTGTTTGTGGGAGTCAAATAAGTGAGCAAACTGACTGCTGAGATCAATCAGAGCATCCAAAGTTGTCAAAACGATTCTTCAAATTATATTCTTTCCCAAGAAAAAAAAATGAAAACTACAAAAATTCGTGTACATATGGGCATGCATTTGTGTATAGCTTGTTTTGTTTTCATATTAAAAAAAAGAAAAAAAAAACAAAACAAAACAAAAAAATCTAATTTTTATCCAGAATAAAAGGTTTTGAACTGCACTAGGATAAATATCATCAGTTTATAGATATGGCAAAATACTTGTATATATTTGCATGAAGACAAATTATTTTCTACATATGCAACTTGGGCTGTGTTTGGTATGTACTCTGGAAATAGATTCTGGGTCTAGAAAATGCATTATGAAACCCGATTCTTCAATATTTTATCACTTTAAAGACCTATAATCTATTCCAAAAATGCATACCAAACACAACTTTGAACTAGTTTACTAGTAAATGAAAACCTTGTCAATTATATAACGCAAATTTTTAGTAACTTTCATATTCATGGGGTTTTTTTTTTTTTTTTTTTTGTTATGGAAATAAAAATTTTATTAATTCGAAGGTGAATGAGATTACAAACAGCTAAAAAATCAACAACAAGAGAACAAATAAATACAAGGCAACTGAGAAACAGGCTCAAGGTGGAAAAAAAAGACAAACAAAACAGGAACCAAAAACCCTAGGTCACTTTTTTTTTTCGCTAAAAGATTATTTGTATTAAAGAGAAAAATCAAGGAAAAATGAAACTATACAAGAATGATGTTGTGACCACCAAGGACAACAAAAAACAATGGCTGCACCATATCCCCCACCTTCAACGTTGCCATTAGCGGGGGAGAAGGCCGCCCTAAAAAAATAGCAAAAAAGATGACATCAAGAGATACAGAAACGAGGTCTCTGTCATGCATCCACCAGCAACTCTTCCTGGATCGACGTTGGGAAAGGAAGCATGATCGAAGAAACTCCTTTTTTTGCTGCCAATTTGGCCAAGTAGTCTGCTATAGTATTAGCTTCTCTGAAACAATTTGTGAGCTTCCATTGGATGGAAGATAAGAAAGGCTGCATCCAAATTAGTCTTGCATTATCCACAACGGAAGCGAGGAGCTATAAACCGCCATTGTCACTATTATGGAATCACATTCCACCCAAAGGTTATTGATTCCCAAATCTTTAGCCAACTTCAACCCTTTCACCATAGCCAGAAATTCTGACTCATAATTAGATTTTATTCCGAGAGAGGTACTAGAAGAAAAAAAAAAAAAAATAGATGACCTACCAACAACCACGAAATCAAGAAAGAGAAACTAAGGGTGGGGGAAAATAAACTACAAGGGTACATCCCATGCGGAAGCAATCAACCTGTTTCCCTCACTATCCTTACAAGGAAAAAGGATAGAGAAGTAGATAGAGAACCATATTTATTGATAGGTGCACAACGAGTTTGCCAATCTCCTCATGTTACTCTCCCACCAAATATGATAAATGGTACCATAAATATCAGTTTGCCTATAGAGTCACAAACAAACTTCCCTCTAAGATGGGAAAGCACCCGCCCCAATGCTGGGAAAAGGATAGAATTTGATGAGAGGAAGACCAACACTTTATAAGAATACCCTCCTAGATAGCTTCTGAAAAAGGGAATCTGAAGAAGAGATGATTGATGTCTTCTTTAGCAGTCCAATGGAGGCAACAATTGAGAATACAAATTGATCTGGAGAAGGAAGGATTGAGTTGAAAACCCTCTAGGCATTGAAAATATGTTTAGGGATGAAACCCTCCCCCCAATAAGATTGCATCAAGGGACAAGGTGAAGGCCAACCCATGCTTCTGAGAGGGAAGGGGAGGTATGGAACCCCGGATCTTCTAATACACCAGGAGATTAAAATTCTGCTAATCTATTTGACCTAGCATCGTATCTGATGCGGTCCCTAAAACGGGATATTAGAACACTCTTGGGATGCCACGAATCCAACCAGAGAAAAGTGTGTGTTCTCCTCATTATTAATAGAGAATTTAATACAATCTATCACCACTCACTAGGGGCCTTAGCTGGAGCAGCGTACCGGCTGGGAAAGATAGGTTTCTCCTTTTTCCAGGTGGGGTGACCGGATCGAATCTTTCCTATAAATAAGAAGTTTAGATTGATTCAAGCCATTCATTCCTAGACCACTAGGGGAGACACCCACCGATTGGGGGAAAGAGACGTGGGGAGGCATGGACAGGCACAAAAGGAGCTTCATCTTTAGTCTAGGGGGAATCCGCAACGAGTTCATACCTTGATTTGGCAGGTGAGCCAGGCTCGTCTTTAGTCTAGGGGGAATCCGCAACGAGTTCATACCTTGATTTGGCAGGTGAGCCAGGCTTGGAGAAGGCTTTGAAAAACCAACCCGTGATTGAAAAGCCATTGCTTCAGGTTCGGGGAGATTCAGCTTTGCTAGGGATTTCAAGCTCGGCACCTTTAACCTCACCTGTTCTAACCTTAAGTAATAAGCTGACCTTTTTCCCTAACTGGATTATATTTTCCAAGACTAAGAAGAGTCAGAATAGCACTGGGCAGTCCGAAGGGAGTCATTTTTTAGGAAGTCTTGTTCCTGTTGTTGTTTAGGTATAATCATAAGATGTTTATCAATCCTCTCTTATTTAGGCTGTATCAAGGTACCATACAGATGTTCATACAAATGTTGTTTAGTTGATGCCTATGTCATTAATTAACATAGCCATTTGGTATCAAAGAGCTAGTATCATCTTATGTCATATATAATTAGGAAACTAACCAAAGACAAAATGTGGTCCTAACACCCACCACGTTTACATGGTGGATACAAAGTCATTATAAAGATAATAATATTAATAATTAAGTATCAATATTAACAATAACAAATAGCTTGTCTGCAACGAGAATCATGGGGTTATATAAAGGGAAGTAGTAGCACCTTGATCTGTGAAGGGAAGTGAGATCAGAGTGAGAGTTCTAGTGATCATCACAGATCAGTAAGAGAAAGGTGAGAGATATCATCTAGGCAGCCCTGTCCTAGACATAAGAGAGACAAGGAAGTGCAAAGTGGGTGTGAGCAAAGAGAGAGAGAGACCCACACACACACACACACACACACAAATGATGACGAAGAAGATGATGGTGGCTCCAGAGGAAACTCGAAAGGGTCCATGGACAGAGCAAGAAGATCTTCAACTGATGTGCTTCGTGAGCTTATTCGGCGAACGTCGATGGGATTTCATAGCCAAATTTTCAGGTTCGATGGTGGCGGGGGATATGAATCATGTATAACTACAACAGAACTGTTCTTCTTAATAATAAGCTTAGGTAAGCTTATTTGGAGAGGGGGGTGGGGCGGTTACCATTAACCACCTCGTTTCTTTGTAGGTCTCAACAGAACTGGAAAGAGTTGTAGGTTACGATGGGTTAATTACCTTCACCCAGGCCTCAAACGTGGAAGGATGACACCTCAAGAGGAGAGACTTGTGCTTGAACTCCACTCCAAATGGGGCAATAGGTTTGATGTTCATCAATTATGTATAAACTCATTAAGTTCTAAGATCAAATAGTTCTTAAAATATGTTGTTTTGATAGAATAATTTACCTTATCTTGTCTCCACTTAAGCTTGAGCTTCATTAATTACTTGCAGATGGTCCAGAATTGCTCGCAGGTTACCAGGTCGAACTGATAATGAGATAAAGAACTATTGGAGGACACATATGAGGAAGAAAGCACAAGAGATGAAAAGGGCTTTGTCACCACCTTCATCTTCCTCTTCTCCACGAGATAGTACTTCTAGGTTTTCTGATCTCCCTGATGATCACCAAAACCAGGTCATAGAAGGAATTAGTTTATTTGATGACAAAGGTAGTACTATTACTAATGGTGATTTGGCTGTGAGTACAGGAGATCAGAATGAGGAAGAAATTGCAAAAGGTTACTACTCCATGGATCAAATATGGAAGGAAATTGCTTTCATGGAACAAAATGTGATCAGCAGTACTGGACCAGTTTATGTGGGAAATGAAGAACACAAGGAAGAAGTGGCTTACAGTTTCTTTAGTCCTCCAACTTCAATGGCTCCTCCTCCTCCTTCTTCTTCTTCTTCTTCTTCTGGGAACTATGTTTCAGATTCACTGTGGAGGATGGATGATCAAGAAGACATCAAGATGCCACTTCCAACCATGGGAGATTTTTTTGTTTCAGACTATGGAAATGGGATAGAATACTAAATCATAATCAGGAAAAAAAAAATGTTTTCTTTTACAGATATCTAGTTTATCTAGGCTTTAGCTAGTAGATCCTTGTTCAAAGCTGTACCATCAGTTCATGTAAGTGAACTCTAACTTCCTAGTATGACATTTCACTTCATGTAATGTATAATGTTCTCTGTGGAACTCCAATAATTGTTGAATTCATATTGAATAATACTTGTGGAAAAATCCAGCAGTCCCTTAGGAGACTTCCACAGAGAGAGAGAGAGAGGACCCTTAAAACCAGAGATGGTATTTGAAAATTGGGATTGGTAGTTAATCCAAAGAACCAATAACTCTTTAAAATAGATAGTCCAATATATAAGCAACGAATTAAAAAGCTTCTAAATACTTAGTCAAGTGCACCAACATGAAAAGGTCATGTCAGTTTCAATTTTCTCTTGGAAAATGCAACATAGCTTTAAGCTTTTCCTCTCCAAAAGGGAAGGGAAAGAGATGGTTGGTTCACTATAGATTCTAGTCAAGGGCTCTCATAATTACACCTAAACAAGTTGATTGGTATTCTTAAGATGTGAAGTCCCTTCATGCATGTGTTATCACGTAGGTGTTTTTTTTTTTTTTTTTTTTGTTAATCAAAAGAAGTGCTCCATGGCAGTGATCATAGCCCTGAGACAAGCTTCGTATGGCAAGCGATGCTTCTGCAGGACCAATATGTCAAGACTCGAACCCATGATCAGTCGACTCAAGCGATGATGGGTTGAGGGCATTTTCACCACTAAGCTACCAATCCCATTGGTGTGTTCCCACATAGGTCCCCATTCTAGAATGTTTGTGCATTTGAATTTTCTAATAGTCTTTAAGCCCTATAACTTAAGGGTGTCTAGATCACTGCCCTTGTGTGTATGCTTCACATTTGATTAAGTTGTTACATCTGTCCTTTTTCTTCCCTAAATACCCTCCTATGCATTAATTAAGTAACAAATGAGACAGATGTATCACCTAACCCTATGTGAAGTGAAGCATACAAGTACATGATCTCGTCTCAATATAAGAGACCTTAATAGAATTACTTTCTTTGTTATTTTATTTTTTTTCTGGCTGGAAGGGGGGATATATTACTCACCACTTCACTTTTCAAATCAAACTAATCCAGAAGGGATGCCAGTTTGGTGTGCATGGTGCATGCAACAAAGCTTGGATAGATTTATTTTCTGGGGGGTGGGGGTGGTTGGGGTGTCGAAACACAATTTTATCCATTTCTATTTATATTTAGAGAGGATTCATAATGGAAATCAGCAAGAATGCCACAGTTTGGTGTGCATGGAGCATGCAACAAAGCTTGGCTGCATGCTTTGTTTTTTAGGGGGAGAGTGGGTTAGTCATGGGTGTCTAAAGACTCTAAAAACAGTTCATCATTTTTTTTTTTTTTTTTTTTGAGGGGGTTGGGGTGAGAAGAGGAAGATCCATAATAGGAATCAACAAAAGCAGACTTTGAACCCAGGGATTAGGGAGGCAAAACCGTCGTATTGTCCATAGATAAGCCTTTTTTCTAACGTGAAACTGAACTAAAATGGCTGTTTGAGGGTAAACATATTGAATGCAACTTCCATTGGTAAATCCAATGCATCATTTCTCTGTCTCATTATAAAATAAATTATCTTGATCAATATGCCATTTATTCTACACATTCGTCTCGACTCCATGACGGAGAAAGTTAATGTCTACTAAAAAAGTTTTATAAAGAAAGATTTATGTCGTAAACAAATTTTCATAAAAAAGATTATTATTTTCATTCGAAAATTATTAACTTTTTATTTTTATTTTTATAAAGAAAGGTTTCTCCCACAAGTTCTCATTGAAAAGATAACTATTTTCCTATGAAGAATTTTTGTTTGTATAATTTTATTCTTAAATGGGGATGTGATTCTTGGAAGTTTTCATGGCCATTACATACTGTGGAGGCATGCAAGTATAAAGCTGCTGCTAAACGTGGAGTTTTAGATCTTATTAAAAAAGAAAAGTTTTAGAGACAATAAGATATACTGCTGCAAAAAATACACATAAAAGACAACGTTATATATTTTCACTGCAAAGTATGGTACAAGCAGGCTATTAGCGGAGGAAAAAATATGACCCCCCTAAATATAAACTTTTACCCCCCTAAAAGTGAAAATGAATCGGCTACTTGTACGATCACCTCAGAGTCAGCATCCAACATATGTCATTTTTGTTTTCAAATATACTCCTCTTTATCCTTGTAATAACAGGAAATGTGACAGTATTAGATGTTGACTTGTACAACCAAGTGATCGTACGAGCAGTGGATCCTATCTCGCTAAAAGTCTCATAAAAGTGCTGCCATGCACACTTCTCTTGTAGTGACATGATTGACAGCACCTTTTGTTCAATACCCTAGTTTCTTTCTTTCTTTTATTTTTTTGGCAGAACACTACCCTAGTTTCACAACATTGCAAAATATGATTCTTACAAATGCTAAATAAAAACTATTTTGGAAAGAAATAAGATGAGAGATGATAAAAAAAAGGTTTAATATTCTTATCAGTACCAATATACAAAACCATAGGAATATATTTAGCCACACAACACTTAGCAATGTAGGTCTACCCAACACTAGGAACAACCAGCTCAGCCTCCATATGGCTGAAATAGATGGACTACTCACCCAATCTCAAAACTGTTTTTCTTTATAATTTTCCTTGCAGAGGATGATTGGGTTTCAGGATGATAAGGACTGCATCTATTCAAGTAGTGGTTCTACTGTTATTTAAAGAACTGTGAGAGAGAGAGAGTGGTAAGTGGCTGTCAATTTCTGTAGTGATAGAGTAACATAAAAAACAAGCTGATACGCAACTATACTGCTCAATAACTCAATTGACCATTGATGTGGCTAAATTAATAGAAATTTATTGATATAATGGCTAATGCTCATTCTCTTGGGCAATCAAGACCATAAGATTAACCCATATAACTCATTGTCATGACCCGTCCAATGGTGGGGTAAATATGTACCTCCTGTCTCTTAGATGACATATAATTCTACTTTATAATATGCCCATGTCATAGATAAAAAGGCTTCATTTTTTTATACTTCTTATCATACTATAGGGTTAAAAAAAATTGAAAAAATGTAATCTCCAGGGTCCATGGAGATAATCCTTCTCCAATCCATGCCCGAAAGTTGCGATTTTAATTCCAACTATTAGATTTTCTCCTTTAAGATTTTCCATCTTTGTTATCTATCTTTGTTAAGGATGATGAGGTTAGCCATGGCCTCATCATCCTTATTAATTTTTTAACTATATGTAGCTTTTCTAGCACATGTTAGGAAGCTTCCTCTTGTACATTCAATATTCTGAAAATAAATAAATAAATTTCGACAACTTCCAAAATTCGGACACATGGCATAATCTACAGAGTTTCAGGTGCACAGAACTACAATGTGGTTCCAAGAGGACCCTCACCCATGGTAATATATTCCCGCCCATACCAAAAAAAAATCACCAATGAAAAATGTTTTTGCTGGACATTGATATTGAAGATCCTTAGGCAAGAGATACTAACCCTAATTGAATTAAAAGAATAAGAAAAGTGAGAGATGATGAGGTCAGATTATATTTTAGAGTTGTGAATTTCTGATAAAAGAATAGTTGGGTTTTGGAATGGTTTCCAGTCTATGTTTAGTTAATTTGTTTGTTTGCTTTTGTGTTTTTTTCTAAGGTAAGATTTTTTGTTTGTTTGTAAATTTTTTTATGGGATTTGTTGAAATTCAGTATAAAAATTGTATAAGGATTTGAAAAGGCAAAAATATTTATTTATATAATGTGAAATATTGAAAATAATATCCATTCGGAATTCAAAATGATTTTTTTTTAATAAAAAAAAAGATGGTATCTTGATCATTGATAGTCTTGGCATCCCATAAACGACTCCACTCCATCATATTGCTAGTTTCTCTCTCAATCATAGTTCAAAGTGAAGAAAAAAATTACCATTTCCAACCAAAAAAGTGTCAAATGGTGGAAAAACATAAAACAAAATTCGGACGAGGGATTACTAGTCAATGATGTAGCTAAGGGCATCCATGGTTTGGAGCATTTTGGACACAAAATCTCAAGTTTGAGGGCATTTTGAGCACTTTGCACAACACTGGAGGATAATGATTCCATCTATATGGTATATTGCTCTAGACCACGGATTCCCTCAGCTACACCTCTGATGACTGAAATTTTCTCCATAAAATTTATAGGGAGATGGTTCCCCACACTGCCAGCCTGGACAGGAATCTGTACACCACACCAATGAGTGTCCTAAACAAGATATCATCCATATGCATGGGCCCACATTTTCAAAATAACTAAATATATAAATGTGAGAGAGGAATATTGTTTTTTGGCTTTGTACCTCTGGGGTTTCCGTCAGCTTTGAACAGAAGTGTCTTATGAATCAACTTCTCAAAAAAAAAATTTATATGTGTCATACCATAATTCAGAAACGTTAATCGGTAATGAGAGTATATAGCTGGTGGGCAGTCGTTTAACCTGTTTTTCTGTTTTCTGAAGAATCTATTGGGCCTCGCCAGTTATTTTGGTAGTGTAGACTTAGATCTGGGGCTTACTCCCCCATCTCTGCTTCTTCATATCCCTCTAATGAAATCGTTTTCTCCCAAAAAAAAAAAAAAAAAAATCTAGAAGATTTTTTTTCCACAAATTACCCACAAAACTTATATATCAGTAAACAAGTTTGTAGGGTCTTTCTTATTTTCAACACCTTAGAACATTTATGGTCTTTGAAATGTTTTTAAGTGTAACAATGTTCAATACAATTGGAGACTTATTAATTTTCACTTGGTGTGAGAGGGGGATTAACTATTTAAAATTCATGAGATAAATAGAAGGCAATAAGTGATAACTCAGTGTCACTGCCATTAGAGATCACAGTAGAAGAAAGGTGTCCATTAGGTAGCCCCAATTAATTGAAAAAATAGAGTTCTATAATTTAGTCTTTACAGCCACAGGGCCTACATAGTTGAGGACAAGGGTATCTAAATTCTAGAACAAAGGTAATAAATGAAATGAACCCAGCATCAGTTTTTCCATGCTCTCCTAAACCTTCCCAATACAATTATAGGTTACCCACTATCTCATTTTAACATATTGGTCCCCTCCATTAGTTGATATCTAATGTACCATCATCAAGAAATCAACCCTCGCAAATCCAAGATAAGGATTCATAGGCCACAATTCATGTTGTTAAAAAGGGACTCCCAAAACCTGTCCAACCATTGAGAAATTACCCACATCTCATTTTAACCATTATTTAGTCCCTCTGTCAACTCCGCCCATGTTTTATAAGCCCTGATATAGGAGGGTTGGTGCGTCAGGTCGGCAACCGACATTGTAAAAACTTTACCAAACCCTTTTACATTGACTTTGTAGTAAGCAAGTGTTAGCTAAGGCTTTCTCTGCAGCCTACCCCATTTAGTTGGGATAAGGCTGAGTTGGGTTGATCTCTCTGTCAGTTGACATGCAATAGAGATCATCAAGATACAAGACATGAACCTTCGGGTCCATGTCTTGTACAAGATGGACCATGTCCTGGACAGTTTTCGACCCAGTTTAGGAAAACAGACCAATGCAACATAGGAATGCTAAGCAGTTTCAGACTTTCAGTTAGTTCTCTACATGGCCTGACTACAATCCTAGAGCCTAGATCAAAACAGTATGTGAATATATTGGCCAAAGGAGCAGGTTCCAGCTCTCATTCGACCCACTGTTTTGTTGTCAACCTATGGAAATACCAGACTGGTTATGGTTTCCTGCCAAAAAAGAATTTTCAAATAAGAAAATATGAGGGTTGAGGAGGTGGAAGAGGCATGCGGAAAGATAAGATGCCTATCCTTTTGTTCAAAATAATTAAAAAATTAAGTGTGTCAGCTTATCTTCAACAACCATTTTCATACCTAACCTTTTCAACTTTTTGATTCTGACTTCTGAGGCTCAGGGCTCTTGAGGTACTCGAGGTACTTGGATCACCACTTTCTTCAAAGATCTTCTGCTATCTTCTTCTTATGTCACATTTCACAAAACTAGTTCCTCGTTGAGGTAATTGGATCACCACTTTCTTCAAAGATCAAAAGTCATGACTAATTTTAACTAAATTACAGCAATTTGACATCACTCTATAATCACTGAAAGCAACTTCCACAGAGATTGTGACCCAACTCTGGAAGCATTACCAGGAATTAGTGCATCTACAATACAGACATTAGAATATCCTTCTATGGAAACAGGAATGAGCTTATTTTATCAGATGATCCACCCAGTCATTAAGTAAATTTTTTGGACTCCATTTGGACAAGAATCGATTGGACACATGAACCCAACAATCCAAATGTGTCCACTCTAATAAAGTGATGATTGATTAAACATTTTCAACTCCTGGTTGATCATAGGTTCAGCAGTGAAGTATGTTTTTGTTTTTCTGTAGTCTTTTTTTTTTCCCCTCTTTTTTCGGGTTGG
>NC_056568.1:5097769-5176821 GCF_013358625.1 Macadamia integrifolia | reverse complement strand
TATGCTGGTTGTCATAACTGCGGGCACTTGAGCAGTTGTATGTCATAAGAAATTTCATAAAAAGTAACTATTAGAAAAATTAAAATAAAAAATACGATAGTAGTAAGAAGTCAGGATATGAATCATTATAACAATATCATCAAAAGCAAGCATTTTTTAGAAACATGCTAGAGTTGTACAACTGTTACATATATAAAAAAGACTTCAAGATTTGAGAATTGACTAGCCCTACCCTACAGCTAGCATTGTAGCACGTAAATATATAGTTCTACAAGATCCTGGTAAAACCATCCCTCAATATCATCAGGTAATCCATGAATCATCCAAGTTAAATCAAAGAGATACAGATCCATAAAACACTACCTCAGCAGGTCCAGTCATGTGAACATGATTGTCTTCCTCTCTCCATTGGATTTCCAAAGGCCCACCAGGCAGATCAACCATGCAGCTCTGGGAAGAAAATGTAATATTGAGGAAACATGCATAAAGCAGTAAGGACAACGAGAAAAATGATCTAATCTTTTATTTTCTCAAGATCAAAATATTCTTTTTTTTACCCTCTCAGAACGATTCTCAAGAACTGCAGCAACCACAACTGCACAAGCTCCAGTTCCACAAGCTAGTGTTGCACCTATTTTACAGAAAAGATTTCAAGTTGAACAGCCATTATTAAGTCAAAGAGTATATAATTTGTCTCGCAGGATGGAACACTAGCTACAAGAAGACAGCTTAAACACTGTAATGACCAACACAGTGTTGGGACATTAAAGGTTATTTGAAATGTCTTTACCAACGAAAAATCAAAGCATAAAATTCAAAAGAAAATGAAACAAATCCAACAAATCAACTAAATAAATGAATGTGGTTCAAGCAATAACAGTTATGTGAAAAGAATGACTGACCAGCACCACGCTCCCAAACACGCATTTTCAGGTGTGAACGAGAGAGGACTTGCACAAATTCTGGGGGGGAAAAAAATTAATAACGAGGTTTTATCAGTCATAAGGTGCACAAGTTCATATGGAATCCAACAGCTTATGTACAAAGAAAATGGAACAGCATAGGACCAAGTAATAGTGCATCATCAGCATCAACAACCACCAAAATAATAATATATAATAACACAATGAGCGACCCTCAGAAAATAGAGAGCAACATTATTATAATTATATTTATAATTATTATTATTATTAATTTTTTTTAATTATTAAAAACAACAACAACAACAACAACAACACAGTGAGCAATCTTCATAAAATAGTTCAGCTTCAATAAAGACATGATGTAGTTCAATACCACATGTTACAGTTAAAAGTTCACAATAACGAAATTGTCAAGTTAAGATCAAGAAATGAAGGAAAATCATATTAAAATGGTATGATCCAAGCACTTGGTAGCCAGTCTCCAAGTTCAAGGGTTCATCCAAGTCTCAAGTTTTTCTTAGATGTGACTGGTCCATGTGATAGAGGACACCACACTCATCTCACTGTGAAAGTTCTAACCCTCAAGGAGCAAGGGAAGTCACTGATAACTGAGATGGTAACATAGTGTTATAATCTAGTGGCATTTGTGCAGATCAATCACCATTTTTGTACTATCATTTAATGCAGTTCCCCATTTGTTTTGGGACTGAAATTTTACCAATTAGATGGGCTGAAATGTCATCTATTCTCAGTAACCAAGGTCCAAACAATCCCTACAGCACATAATGAATAAATTGGCAAGTTCCCACACGAGGATGCAAGACACACATGAGATAATCCTAATCGCTTTCTTTTTATTTATTTTTTAATAATTAATCCTACTTTACAATGCTACAGATAATAGATTAGTTTTTAGTTCAACACCTACCTGCTGATATTGCAAGCATGGTTCTAGATCTTGGAAAAATTTCTCCGAAATCTCACTAATTTCGAGCCTGCCGAAATGAAATGGTAGGAGAAACATAATACATGCATTGTTTTGGTTAACATTTCAGCATTTTTCCAAAATTTTGGACCTGTTTTGTACCAAAATGACACAAAACAGGTTACTTAAATACACCCTTTCGCGAGTTCTGGTTGAAACTCGCCTGTTTCATCATTTCCGCCTTGGAGAAAGAGCAAACACCTCCTTTGCTTGGATTTTTCCCACATCACTGCCTCAAACTATTGGAATGCACTGCTGGAGGTTGCCAAATCACTCCAAAGAAATCAGTTGTTATTAGTGAAGATTTGATCGGATTCAACAGATTCAAGTAAATAACTTTTTCCCAAAAATGATATTTTTGCACAAAATATGACAAGTATCCGTTGGTTGGTGATGAAATTTTATTTGTCAGACACTGGAGGCCGATCTACAATCTCATGGTGTAGGAATTTTCCTACAACAAAAATGTGAAAAAATAGGGTTAACATAAACTGGTTGGGGCTCAATTATATATATGTTAGACACCATTGCCGATTTATGGCGTCACAAAATCAGAATTTTTTCCTGTTTGTAGATAATTATTTTTATTTTCAAATTTATAAAAATATTTTTTTTAGATTTAAAAAATAGTGGAAATAAGGAAAAGTATTCTATTTTGGTTCGAGAGTTTTTGAAGCACATATGAGGCTTTTATGTTGTACACTTGTACCATATTTGCTTTTTTGTATTAAGCCAATATTTTATTGACAAAAAAAGTATGAAAATTTAATTTTTAATATAAAGGTTGGGGCAAAAATAAAAAGTAGCTACATAGTTGTTTCATTGGTCTCAGTTGATGTGCCTCAGTTAATAATGCTTGTTTTCTTTACGCAAAAATACAGTGGTGTGATATGGTTGACAAGGAGGCGACAGGATGGAGGCAGGGGAGGTGACATGGACTCGACAGGGGAAACATACATGGAAGCATGGAGTGCCAAATGATGGCAATAAAAGAGAAATACTGTAATTACTGTCACAATAATATTATGGGAGGGCGGGGACAAGACTGAAAAAGCATTTGGCTGGGAATGCCAAAGATGCAGCTACATGCCCCTTGGTACTTGTGGAGATTTCTAGGTCCATAGCTGCACACATGAGGGGAGGGGACTGGAGGAAGGTAGAAAAGGAGAAGGCGAGGGTAAAATTTGAAGAGACAGTTCATGCAACCAAAGGGGATTGTGATAGTAACAATGGCAGTAATGTATGTGCCTGATGATGGGAGATAGAGGCAGAAGCTAGAGATTTTCGGCAGGCAAAGGCGAGAAGCAAAACCATTTTTCATGATGATTGGAGTTAATGCATATAGTCATTTCAATGGTGTGGGGTGCATGCATCTTCTTCATCAGTTTCCAGTTTCAAGTATGACGCCTACTCACAAGGACATACTGGATTCTCCTTTGTGGACAGCTTTTCCTACCCGTCCCACCAGTCATACATGCTGCCAACACCATCAAGTCACAATGGCTCAGCAGTTGGTTCTTCATATTATGGTGACCCATACCCTGAGATAGGTTACCTCCACTATGTAGATGAGGCCAATTACATGAAGTTGTGAGGAGTATGCCTGCTTCTTCTCGCACACCATGAAATGGCATGCATTTGTCATGTAGTCAGAGGATATACATGCCAGCTCCATCAGAACATGAGTGCACTCGATCTAGCACGTCATAGTTCCTATTAGCACTTAGCAAACAGTATTGTATAGTTGGGAATTGGGACTTGGGTGTCTATGTTAATTGTACTTCGTAGTTTGTACTATTTCATAAAAAAATAATAAATATTATGTTTCTTCATTCATAGTGCATAATTTACTTCTTTTACTTGCCTATTCTGTCTTCTAATACCAAAACAATGTATAGAATAGGAAATATTACATAAAGTATATAATAGGGTTGACGTTTACTGCCAACTAAGGGTGCAAATCCAAAACACCACTTTGGGTGACGTTTCTTACAATATGAAGGTTTACATATGTTTATATATGTTAAAACAAGGTTTACCTGAAGTATTAGAGCCTAATATGGCCGCTTACCCACCGAACGGCCAACCAAAATAGTATGCCAAGAAATATAAAGTTTCGGAGAAATTTGGCATTTCGCTTGTCTCGGTATGACCGAAATGAGATTTAGAACCATGATTGCAAGGCTTCTCTCAAATAGGAAAGGCTATGGGTTGTCACCTTGTGGAAGAAGTGTCTGGAGGCTTGTACCTGCTGTAACTGGCTGGACCATTTGGGCTCGAGACGATTAGGGAGTTTTTAAAGGGTTCAAGAAGAATGACATCCAGCTCAGTCAATGTATCATTCAGGACTTCAATTTTTGGGATTCCATCTTGAAGAAGTATAAGAACTATTGATGGAAGGATATCTAATCTAATTGGTATAGCTTTTTACTTTTTGGGTGGGGGGTGTCTATATTCTTAACTCTATGTTGCCTCTGCTGGCACATAATTTGACACCAATTTTGCTAAATTGTCACACAGGCAGCACAAACACTTGTACATGAAGAAATGTCAAAACTCTCAAATGTTGGTCGGAGAGATGCAGAATATAAAACAACCCAATGCTGGGATCAGTTCTATAAGGTCTGCATGGTGCCACCTGTGGGTCCAAATGACCAGAGTATCAAAAGAGGAGTGTTAGCTTTCAGGGTAGGCAGCTTTAGCTTAGCTTCTGAATCTCCATTGTTGTTTTTTTAATTTCTCACATGTTTGGTAATTAGGGTTTAATCTTTTGATACTTGGATCATTATGGACTTGGTCTAATCAGGGATTGGGTTTGGTTTTGTTCTAATAGTCAGACGTTATTTGAGTTGGTCTTGTGTTTATTATAAGTCCAGGCCTACCCTTGACTTTTCAAACTTCATATATATGTTGTTTTTTATTGCTTGGTTGTTGATTTGTGATGACAAAGTGACTTGTGGATAGAAAATCTCTTTTTGGTTTTCTTTCTATGCCGTTGTGCCTGCTTGCTTGTAGGGTTTTTTATTTTTAATGATCCAAGGTACCTCATAGATATATACGGAATATTAGAAGGTAATAAAATCTTCTAGTATTTCTCTCTCTTGTGTTATAGCCCATCCATGCTGAAAGCAACAGACAATACTACAACTAAAACAACGCAAACAAGTCAACAAACTATTACAACGGAATAAAGGATCCAAAACAAATCATAGGTTTAACTACTAGCTGTTTAACAGGCTCATCTTCCATCCCTTTAACAATCTAAAATCCACATGAATGAGCCATTTCAATTGAGATCAAATGCCTGGTCTATCTCATGAGGTGAGAAAACCTTGAAGGCTCATTCCCTGGATTCTTGGTTTCATCCAATTACATTGGCCGATCTCCCTCTATAAATACCCTTTCAAATGCTCACTGAGGCACAAAACATAAACATACTGTAATTAACAGTTTAGCCTCCAGTGGAATCTCATTTCCCTTTAGGACCCAAGGGTGATAGAACTACCTATGCTTGACAGCCAGCTTGTTACATAATATCCAAGATATATTTAATTTATATAGGCAATAATTTGTTGTATGCCACAAATCATTGGAACCTTCAAATAAGCCTTAAGAAAGATAGCAGCTAACCCGTGTTAGTTCGAGCTGGGAAAACTTCATGATGCTCAAATTTTGGACCAATTTCTACCAAATTTAATGCATCGACCTGCAAATTCTGTACAAAAACAAGCATGAGAAATTCATAAACATATGCTTCTTTTTTTTTTTTGGTAACAAACATAAGCTTGTGCTTGTTAAACATTAAGGTTAAAAGAGGGTAAAAAACCTCAATCATTCAGTAGTTTTAAATCATCATTAGAAAAGGTGTTATTATCAGACTTTTTTCTGAGAATAGAGTTTACTGGAGGAAAACACTGGAAATACTTCTTCGGAGTGTTTCCAAGCACAGCCTAGGTTACTGTTACTGTGCTCTGGATTCTTGGTTTCAATTGGTTTAGGTCGCAATAAACTAACTTATAAAGCACTCATGGTCACTGCTTAAAATTTGTTATTTTGGTCTCTATATCTTTTATATTCAGCAGTAGAATCGGGTAGGAGTTTTAAGTCAGCAAACTTAGTCCGAATTATTTTTTTCAGTCAAAAAGAGTTAAAATACAAAGCACAAGGTCACACGTATAATGAATTTGAGCACAGTTGCTGCATTTTCTTGTTTTTATCCGCTGTTGTTCACTTCTTACCACTGTTGGCGACTACTTTCTTATTTTCATACTTTATTCATCAAACTTAGGTCAGAATATTGCATTTCTAGTTTCTGATGCTCTTTAGAATGCAATCGATTAGTCCAATATGAACTTAGTCGATATTTTTAGTGTTTACTGAATAAGATTTACAATCAATCTTCTTAACTGTTTAATTATGTCCTTCCATCAATCATCATATTTAATTGGTTTGCACTGCATAGGGTTTTAAATTAAAACTAGCCAAACCGTAGACTCTCTCAACCTTACACCAACAGGCACTTAACAAGGTCGGAGAGATATCTCATCCATCTTAGCCACACAGCCTGATAAGATCAATAAATCCTGAGTTTGAAGGGAGGCCATGGTTTTAAGTATCGGTACGTATCGTACCGTATCGGCCGATACGTATATATACCGGCCCTTACTAATACGATACATGGAATTTTTAAAATCCTTTCGTATCAATATGTATCCTACGATACATACTGATACGCACCGATATACCACCGATACACACCGATACGATACGATATGCACTGATACTCTATGGAAAATATAAAATCGAGGTGAAATATACGTTTCTGTACATATCGGTGCGTATCGCTACGTATAGACCGATACAGTACGATACGTACCGATACAATGTACTACGATCATATGATGGCCAAGATGGGTCATTTTTCAGAAAAACACGATTTTTTGAGGGGTTTTTGTTCCAAAGTTGCTGCCAGCCATATTTCTCTCTAATTAAAGTGGAAATCAAGGTTGGGAACAAGGATTTTACATTTATGGGACAACTACAAACCTTGAATTCTTAGTGCAATACCCTTAATTTAGTGTTTATGCATGATACATGCTATCAATAGCATTTTTTAACAAAATTTGTATGCAAAAGTGTATAAAAAAAGTGTTTCCTCTCATTTATGTGCGTATCTTTAGCGTATCTCCGATACGATCTGATAACCTCCGATGCGTATCTTAATTTTGGCCGACCAATAGAACGACCGATACCGATACTTTAATCCTTGAATGAGACTGGGTTTGGACAGAATTGACGGGGTTATGTGATTTCACTTTGCAACCCTGTTGCACTCACTGCATCCTTGTCAGTTTCTACATCTAATCTTTGAGACATACACTATTCAATATACACTTTGTGGACACACTTGCAGTGTACAAACTGCAAGGTTGGTAGAACCATCCTGCATCATTGTGATATCTGTTAAGTTTCTCCAAGTGATTCAGAATTAGGTCAATGGTTTGCTTAAGCAGTAATGCATAGTTTCCAGTTATAATCAGCCTGCTATTTCTAGAGAAGAAACGATGAGGAAAACACTGTAAAATAGGCACTCTCACATGGAAGAAAGAACATCAAGAAATTTTCTCTTAATCCATACAATAAATACAAAATATTATTGGTACTCATTAAAATAAATACCTGGCTTTCTCTTGTTCCAAAAGTTACACAATGTGGGTTTCCCATGCTAACACAAGTCACATTCCAGGTTAATCCATTGACTGGTAGTTCTGATCTGATAACAGCTTGATCCTTGTTTGCTGGTAGTGTAGTAGGTACATCAGATGGATTAAGTATTGGTTGACCCATATCCACTCTAACCTGCAAACGGACTAGGAATTTTTTTTAAGAAGCCTATGACTCGGATCAAAAGTTGATTTGATAAAACAATTGCTTAATGAAAATGTGACTATAAGTCTACAATTGTATATCCAGTAAAATACTACAGGAAATCTTCCAGGCACTATAGAGGTGCAAGATAACAAGCACAACACCAAAAATGTCATGACCCAAACCCAGATACAGGTAAGGGTACAGCCCTCACAGGCACTGATCAACAACATTCACCAAAATCAAGCATATTAGAACTCGTAAAAAATCAAGTCTCAATAAAATAAAACAACTAAATCATAATAAGATATCACAAACAATACCTACAGGTGGCAATCTAAGGTGCATTCCCAAAATTTAAATCCAAAATCACTTTATTAGAGTCTACATGAAGCAACATCCTACTACAATCATCTACTAAGTAATAATAAACTAAAAGAAAGCTTCGGGTCGCCCTCGAACCTGCTGCATCTCGCACTAACTGGGATGTGAGCTCACTCCATTTAAGGTGACATTACAGAAGAGTAGGATGGTGGTACGGGATGCAACAGGTTCGAGGGCGACCTGAAGCTTTCTTTTAGTTTATTATTACTTTAGTAGATGATTGTAGTAGGATGTTGCTTCATGTAAACTATGACAAAGTGATTTTGAATTTAAATTTTGGGAACGCACCTTAGATTGCCACTAGGTATTGTTTGGGACATCTTATTATGATTTAATTGCTTTATTTTGTTGAGACTTGATTTTTAGCAAGTTCTCATATGCTTGATTTTGGTGAATGTTGTTGATTGTTTGATCGGCGCTCGCAAGGGCTGTACCCTTCCTGTATCTGGGTTTGGGTCATGATAAAAAAGAAAAAATGTCACCAACAAGAGAACTATATGCACTAATGGAAAGTCCAGTCATGATGACCAAAAGGCACCACGAAAAAACCACTCCAAATTCAGGGAAACAAAATAAATAACCAAAAAAAAGGTGGGGGGATATTATTGGAGGAATTCTAGTACTGGACCATATAGAGCAGCCTAGATCAGAGTAGATCCGCCAGAAAAACTGATCTTTGGTCAAGCTCATATATATATATAAGGCTGAGAAGCAAAAGATGTGGAAGTGAGAAGCAAGAACTTCCCCACCCATACCAAGCTTGCAGCAATGGTTTAATTCCATTTTATACAGAGCTCTGACAGCTGTAGGCAACATGAGATAAATTAAAACGAAAAAGTTGCTTTATCGACTTCATTATTTTAAAGAGGTCAACCTTGAACATTAAGCAAGTTATACATGTTACAGCAGTCCTGCCTGATAGTATTTCGATGATAAAACCAGCACATAATTCTCTCATAATATTTCATGATAAAACCAGAAGCCTACCCGATAGATTATAATATGGATGAACTTACATATGTCAGACAAACAAATCATGAAATGGAAGTATGGATGAACTAATATATGATCTGTGAAATATTAATGACAGGCATTAATATTGTGACAAAAATTGTAAAATACAAATCATAAGTACAATAAAATATTACAACCAGGTTGAATGATAGGGCCTATGTTGGATAACAAAATTTTAAATGAACTTCAGAACTTATAAGCTACAATAAATCAAGTCAAAATAAACATACCTTACCATCATCTTGAATTTCAGGAACAATTAGACCAGCACCAGTGTGTACAGTAAAACTGTAAAACACAGAAAAACCCACATTTAACTTTGTTTCAATGCTGTAGAAATGTGTGAAAATTCAACAAGCACAGGTATAATTGCAATTATCGTAAATCATGTCTCTACATTAATGAAAGCATGCAGGAAGAAGGAAAAAAGAATGAATTTTATATGAAATGCAACTTCAAAGCATTACGGAATTTAACATATCATTTTCCAAACTTACTGTAGAATTGGGAAATTTGGGCACGTACCTTAGACGGTACAATCCCTTCTTTATTTATAGCAAAATAGCAGTCTTAGTTCTTACATGAATAGAATTCCTAGTTCATACATGAGTCTAAGTAAACTAAGTCCTAGTTCTAGTGTAATAACACACTTATTCAACACTCCCCCTCAAGTTGGTGCATGGATATCATGCATACCCAACTTGAACAAAATAAAATGAAAAGATTTACAACTAAGTCCATTTGTGAGAATATCTACTAGCTGATCTTCACTTCACACAAAAGGAATACAGATCAGTCCTTGCTCTAACTTCTCCTTGATAAAATGCCTATCGATCTCAACATACGTAGTACGATCATGTTGAACAGGGTTGTGTGCAATACTGATGGCTGACTTATTATCACAATATAGTAACATCGGCACCTGGATTGACACCCAGGTCATGAAGGAGACCCTACAACCAAAGTAGCTCGCAAATCCCATGTGCCATAGCTCGGAACTCAGCTTCTGCACTTGATCTAGCCACAACTGACTGCTTCTTACTGCACCACGTGACCAAGTTACCACCAACAAATGTACAATAGCCAATAGTAGAGCGACGATAGTCTGGAGAGCCTGCCCAATAAGCATTAGTGTATACCTCAATCCTCATGTGATCTGTAGGAGAGAATAAAATGCCATTACCTAGTGCTGTCTTCAAGTACCTAAGAATCCAGTTCACAGCAACCATATGTGATGAATAGGGATCATGCATGTACTGACTCACCAAATTTACTGCATGAGCTATGTCTGGTCTTGTATGAGATAGATATATGAGTCTTCCAACCAGTCTTTGATACCGACCCTTATCAACAGGTTCCCCTTCTTTGCTTCTGAGATGAGAGTTAGCCTTAATAGGAGTATCCAAGGGTTTACACCCTAACATACCAGTCTCTGAGAGGAGGTCCAAGGTATATTTTCTTTGTGAGAGAACAATACCCTTGGTTGAATATGCCACCTCAATGCCAAGAAAGTATTTTAGTCTTTCTAGGTCCTTGATCTCAAACTCCTTACCAAGATATGCCTTGAGCTTAGAGATTTCATTTGTATCATTACCAATAACAGCAATATCATCCACATATACTATCAACACAGTAATCTGATAACCCATTTTTCTAATAAATAGTGTATGATCAGCATTACTTTGTGTAAAGCCAACAGCTATCATGGCCTTGTGAAACCGACCAAACCATGCCCTAGGAGATTGCTTCAATCCATATAGAGCTCTTTTCAATTTACACACCTTGCCTTATGTTTCTGAACTGGAGTATCCATGTGGAATGTCCATATACACTTCTTTAGTCAACTCTCCTGAAGAAAGGCATTTTTGACATCCAGTTGTTGTAGCTCCCATCCTTGGTTCACTGCACAGGAGATGATAACTCGGACTGTATTCATTTTTTCTACAGGTGCAAAGGTCTCCTGATAGTCAATCCCATAAGTTTAGGTAAAGCCCTTTGCCACCAGTCTTGCCTTGTATCGATCCACAATCCCATCAACATTATACTTGACCGTGAACACCCATTTGCAGCCAACTGGTCGCTTTTGCAGGGGAAAAACAACCAGATCCCATGTGTTATTCTTGTGAAGAGCTCTCGTCTCTTCAGTCATCGCCTCCTTCCACTTAGGTTCTATATTTGCCTCCTGCCAGGTTTTAGGAATAGACACAAAGGACAAGGAAGACACAAATGCAAGATCAGATGGGGAGAGAGCATTATATGACACCACATTAGAAATAGGATGTTGAGTACAAGTCTTATTACCTTTTCTACGAGCAATAGGAACATCAAGAGACTGATCAAAAGTGAGGGGAAAGGTTATACCTGGAAGGGAAGACTCAGGATCAGGAAACAATAGAGTAGCAGTGGTAGTATGAGTGGTAGTTTCAGTTCTCATTTTTTTTCGAAAGAATACCTTTATCATTGGACCATCCTGTGTTTTTTTTCTGAATCTGTGGCTCCCCCTGAATGGGAGCCTCCTGCTCTTGAATTGATAGCTCCCCCTGAACAGTAACCTCTGCATCAATGGGAACCGTTGAAGTAGTTTTTATCCTAGTATCCCTCTAAATAGCACCATCATCTATGGAAACGTGTAAAGGACAATCAAGCGTAAGAATCTGAATCACCTCTTTACCAACAGAGGACTCCCCCTGAAGAGGTGGAAAGTAAGCCTCAGTCTCACAAAATAACACATCCATGGAAACAAAGAGCCATCAAGAAGGTGGATGATAGCACCGGGATCCCTTTTGAGTGTGAGAATAGCCCACAAAAATACACCGAAGTCCACGATGATAAAGCTTGCCTGGAACCTAATGATTACGAACAAAGCAAACACAGCCAAAGACCTTGGGAGGAACAACAAAAGTTCGAGACCCAGATAACTCAATAGGACTCTTAAAGCCAAGTACTCGGGAAGGCATCCGATTGATGAGATAGGCAGCAGTGAGGACAGCCTCACTCCAATAGGGAGCAGGGACTTGCATCTCAAACATTAAGGAGCCAGCAACCTCAAGGAGATGGCGATTTTTGTGTTCAGCCACCCCATTCTGTGCCGAGGTATCCACACAACTAATTTGATGAATGATCACCTGATTAACCAAGTAAGACTGAAAGGAACCATCCATATATTCCTTCCCATTGCCAGTTCGCAGTATCTTGATTTTAGCATCAAACTGTCTTAACCATGCAATGAAATTTCTAAAAGCACTGAAAAACCTCACTCTAATGATGCAATAAATAAATCCAAGTAGAACGAGTATTGCAATCAATAAAAGTAACAAACCATCGACAGCCAAAAACAGAGACACGACGGGCAGGTCCCCAAACATCAGAATGAATTAAAGAAAAAGAAGCAGTACTTCTATTATCAGAAAGAGGATAAACATTCCGAGTTTGTTTTGCCAAAGCACATGCATCACAAATAAACTGGTCTATAGTACATTGTTTAACTAATGCTGGAAATAATCTAGATAAAGTGCCCCATAGGGGATGACCCAGACGGCGATGCCATCCCAAAAGTTCAAAGAGTGCCAATTCAAATGAAGTGTGTAGAGCCCTAGAGGGATCAGTGTTTAGGTAATAGAGACCACCACTCATTCTATCATTGCCAATCGTTACCCCCATCACCAAGTCCTGTAACACACAATGAGTAGGAAAGAAAGTGACTTTACAGCGGAGATGAGTTGCAGAGATGCAGAGGTGAGCAGCGGTGGCAATGGGTTGCTATGGCTTCTAATCGAGCGGTGGAAGGGTTTTACCACGGCGATGGAAGGTAAGGAGGTGATCGGCAGTCGCAGGGATGGCGGTGGGGCTTGGCAGTGATGGTGTGGAGGCGGGTGATGGTTTAGGCGAGAGGTAACAGGTAATGGGTTGGGAGTTTTGGGTTTGGCACCGGTGATTAGACCCCCTCTAATACCATGTAGAATTGGGAAATTTGGGCATGTACCTTAGACGGTACAATCCCTTCTTTATTTATAGCAAAATAGCAGTCCTAGTTCTTACATGAATAGAATTCCTAGTTCATACATGAGTCTAAGTAAACTAAGTCTTAGTTCTAGTGTAATAACACATTTATTCAACACTTGTCAAATATGAGAACAAAGTTTACAATCAGAGCCATGACAGCAGAAAACAGACCAATTATATTTCTCTTGTTATCTATACTAAAAAATATATACTTATTCAAATCTTAACCGAGTGAATGCCTACGAGGGTTATTCTGTCAAGATTAGAATCCAAGTTCTGAAAATTTTGTTTGATTGCCTTTTTCTTTCAACCTTCTTGCTTGAGTCATTGATTTCGACTAGTTTTAAGAGAATATATCATGGTACAAACCTTACTTCTCATTCTGCACAACTTTTCACCATAAAACAATAAAATCAACACCCAATGTATTTTCCTAACACACACATTTATAAAGCTTAAGATTGTCTAACTACTTTGTGACTGCCCTTTAGCTTTAACACGAAATACCTTGTAATAGTTATTTACAGATACTGGCATTGTAAGCCAATAATCACACACACAAGAAATGAGCATATTTAGCAGAATTCACAAAGAAGTTTCTTATGAATGGTAAAAGTTTATTAATTTTCTTGACCAAGGTTAGGATAAAGCCCATGGTTCAAGAACTTGACCGATACGGCAGAAATTTCGCATGTATCGACCATATCGCAAGAGAGCGATACCATATAGCCTGTGACTTCAAAAAGTCACAGGTTTCGACGAAAAATCCCAAAATTCAACCGAAATATGGGAAATTTCGACTGAACTACTTGGTTCCACCTAAAGGATCGAACCAGTTCTTATATAAGATACTTTGAAAAGAAACCAAGGCTCCTATTCTAAAAAAGTCGATCCTCTCCCCCTACTTTTTTCTCTTTGGAGTGGGAAACTTGGGGAAACACTCAAGATTTCCCCTTTGTGCCCAACAAAATTTAATCTAAGGCTGGATCTACATAAGGAAGGCAACTTGGACCAAAAAGTTAAGTCCCAACTTCCCCTAAACTCATTTTTTTTTATAGAATATAGTTGTAACTAGAGTAGAATGATGCAAATTTTTTATATGTTAGTTAGAATGACCCAATCTACGCATTCACAATGTCCCCCCCCCTTTTTTTTTTTTTGCATGTTATTTTTTTTTCCTGTTTTTAAAAATGCATTTACCTACAACATACATTTGAAAAAAAAAATAAGGTTAATAGTTGATGTTTGGTGTTCAATTTAATATATGTTGAACACTATTGATCAATCTTATAGATGGGCAGTGACAAACTCCCAAAACAATTGGGCCCAAAACATTTCATGGGAAGTATATGTGGTGCATTCAGAGGAGTGGCTAAGACATCTGTAGTGGTACGCAGCTCGTGGGATGGAACAGCCTAGACACTCTACTTGGAATTGAATTTTGCGTGTTGAGTGTTGAGAGATAACTCATGATGATGTAATATTTTTATTTATTTTGGATCATTTGTATTATGTATTATGTATTGATGTAAATTGTAGACGATATATAGTGTAGACTATGTAATTACATAGTATAGTTTCAGACTTTTAGTCAACGACTCAACGCACATTACCAAACTTTTGGTTTACCCACAAGTATGACTTTATGTGTGTGTGTGTGTATTTTTTTTTAAATTAAACTAATTATGTGAATGTGTTAGAAATGTCTAAAATAGGATATACACAAAAAATATGGCAAAAAAACACAGTTTGGGGATCGAAACAAAGTTCCACCCAACCGGGAAAAATTCCCTAGTTTCCTCGAAATTTTCCAGGTTTCGACCAAAATTTTGGTTTCCCCAAGGGTCGAAACCCGATACCTTGAACCTTGATAAAGCCTCACTATTGTTCTTTTCATAGGTTAACAGCACTTGAACACCCAACCTCATGAAAACTATAAGCATATTGTCGTGAACCTTAAACCAACAGTTGACAAAGGAAGCTAGAAGCAAACATAAACAGGGCAACTTACCTGGTGGAGAAGTTGGGTAACAAATTGACGTGGGAGTGCATCTAGAATAATTCGACAATGCTC
Organism: Macadamia integrifolia; assembly: GCF_013358625.1. Lineage (NCBI taxonomy): Eukaryota > Viridiplantae > Streptophyta > Magnoliopsida > Proteales > Proteaceae > Macadamia > Macadamia integrifolia. The sequence continues at coordinate 5,161,571 of NC_056568.1, read as the reverse complement.
GAAAGCCTTCTCAATTAGTAAAAGGGAAAGGATTGCTTCCCCAAGGAGGTATTGTAGAAGGTTTACATTTCATTATCTCATTGTTATGGGAAGGGTATTTGATACGTACACAAGAGAGAGGGAGAGAAAATTGATAAAGAGAGAAATGTGATTGAAAATAAAAGAGAAAAAATAGGTAAAAGGGCTTGGCTTTACAAATGAAACCTTGCGTCTTGGCTTGGGTGAGGAAGCCTACCTCATCTCTTGAGAGATAATTTAGGGATTTGATCAAAGACCCCCTTCCATTAGGTAAAGCCAGCTATAAATATTACAAATACAAACTACCTATTAGTTATGGAAACCACCCATAACCCAACTTCACTCTCATCCAACTTCCTTCCACTAGCACCCATGTAGTTATAACTAATTAGCCACCTCTTATACTAACCATCCTACTACGGGAATTACACCCCATACACCACAACTAACAATGACATGCATACAAGGATATAAATAGCCATACAATGTTTGATGCCATGCAAGTAACAATCCATCTCCCTAAAATTTGGTCTTGTCCTCAAGACCAATTGTCCCGCACATGTGACCAGTTAAAAGTATACAAATAAAAATTTAAATAATCCTACCCAGATCCCAGATCTTGGTGGAATAATTCCTAAGTTGCTTGGGCTAGTGATATTCCTTACCAATGGATAAGGATCTGTTCTTTGCATTTGTGAATTCAACAATCCAACATAGCTTGCGGTTTAGGATGGTGTGTCTTTACTTCATCTTACACGATTGGAAGGTCGCCTTGTTCTTGCTAGCAATCTCCACTTTACACATCCATCCAGTGGTATCTTCGTCATCGTTGTAGAGGGAAAATTCAAGCTTGACCAGTTTAGGAGTGTAAGTTTGTTGTGAAGTCGAGCTTTATAACAGTTGATAATGTTCCCATGGTCGAACTCCCCCTTGATGCTGCGTGGATGCCTTAGAGTTCTCACCGGGTTCATTACTATATCTACTGGTTGATGTGGACTCGATCTTTAAAATAGCTTGTTGAGAAGATGTCATTGCCCTTCCAATTTGGATAAGATTTTGATTTTGTCCTTCCTTTAGCCTACTCACCTCCCACTCCAATCTTTCCACCCATTGATCCATGCCTCAACTTTAATACTAGGTGATAAGTACACGAGAGAGAGAGAGAGAGAGAGAGAGAGAGAGAGAGAGAATATGATTGAAAAAAGGGAAAAAAATAGGTAAGAGGATTTGGTTGTATGAACGAAGCCTTGCGTCTTAACTTGGGTGAGGAAGCCTACCCCATTTCTTAAGAGGTAATTTAGGGATTTGATCAAAGACCCTTCCCATTAGATAAAGCCAGCTATAAATATTGCAAAGGGAGAAAGAACTGTAATGCCCCGGACCCGTTAACCTAGGCATAATATTGTACTCTTTGGCCCATGGGCCTTAAGGCTTTAAAATGTGTTGTGTCATGTTAAGGAGGCTAGAGGTTTTCAACTAGGCCAGTAATCTCCTCCTAGGTGATACGGGATTAAAGTTTACACACCCTCACCGATCTCCCAAATACCCTAGTACTTGCCGTATTCTTGGTGGGGACACCTCATCGATCTCTCAGGCAGGTCTAGTACTTTTCGTATATTGGGTGTCACAATCTTCTCTCCTTTCGGCACAACGTCCCCACTATGGCCCCACACACTATCGGGGCCTGCTCTGATACCATATGTAACGACCCGACCCCATTAACCTTTGCACAATATTGTCCTCTGAAGCCTATGGGCCAAAGAGCAAGGTTAAAGGGGCCGGGGCATTACAAGAACGCTACCCAATAGTGTTACGTACGCCTAAACACATAGGGAAGTGGAGCCGGAGCATGGGCATCTTTTCACAGGCTCACAAACTAGCTCTACTTCCCCATGTGTCTAGGGATACACAACACTATCAAGTAGCTTCCTTTTTCCCATATTACAAACACAAACTAATTACGAAAACCACCTAAAACTCTACTTCTCTCTCTCCTCCAACTTCCTTCCACTACCACTCATGTAGTTATAACTACTTAGCCACCTCATATGCTAACCATCCTACTACGGGAATTACAACATTTGATAACCATCCTACTGCGGGAATTACAACATTTGATGCCATACAACATTTGATGCCATGCAAGGATAGATATGGCCATGCATGTAACAGTATCATGTTCACTTCAGGATGTGGTTTGATCAAGGTCTGAACACTCTTCCCTATAAGCATAGGTTTGACATTTCATCATTTTTTGATGAAGCATACAGTGAAGGAGGTCTCAAGGCATTACTTAAAATAAGCTAATTTCAATTGATGGTGTTTAAAGCAAAGCACAAGAAGCATTCCTGGTATTTCACAAACATGAGTGGTTCATAGATCCTCTTCTATTTCAAAATTCTTGAGTTCTCCCTTTGGATTTCAATTTTCTCTTCCATTCTTAAACTCATTACCTCTCCCAGCTTCTCGGTTCTTGTTAATGGTAGCCCCTGGCTTTTTTGCCTCTGTTGGCACAGCTTGTAGCAAAAGGGGGTTCATTTTCTCAGGAATCAGTTATGTTACATTAAATGGCTTGTCTTCTTACAACAGGTTATGTTCATCAACGCTGTCCCTTCCCCCTCCTACATCTTCAACTTTAGCTTTTGAAGTGCTTTTTCCAATAGCATTCAATCATGCATAGACCAACAACTTATCTTTCCTATGTCCAAATGCAAGGCTCTTAAGATCTCCCATTTGACCTTTGCCAATAACCTCGTGATCTTCTCTAAAGCTGATTTACCTTCGATCGAGACCCTTATGTCCTAATTGCATCATTTTGAAAACATGTCAGGTCCTTCGTATCAAGCTCTCCAAACCTCTCATGTTCCTGGTTGAGGTCTTTAAGGTTGAAAAGTGTTGCCTTAACGAGAAATTTGGATTCTCCTTGGACCGCCTTCCGATCAAGTATTTGGACTTACCTTTGATCCCCTCCCAGTTGATTGCTCAACACTGCTCCAGATCGCTTGCACAAAAGGCTTCAGCTTTGGAAGGGCACGCTTCTCTCTTATGTCGGCCGAATTGAATTGATTAGATCTATTCTTCAGTCCACTTACATCTACTGTTCCAGCATTTTTGGGCTGTCCCAGTCCACCATCATGAAGTTTGAGTCTCTCATGTGAGCCTCTTTGGAAGGGCTGTGATTCTACCAAATTCCTTAATCCTACCCGTTGGGCCTCCGCCTACCTCCCTAAAGATGAAAGGCATATTGGTTGAGAAGCTAAAGATATCAATTCACAACAATTGGCTCACACAGTTGGTGAGGTTGTGGTGTGCTAAAGCCCACACTGACTAGGAGATCTTGAGTTCAAGTCTCCTGGCTGTTACCTTCCCCCTCCCCCCATCTATAGTGTACCCATCTAAAAAAAAAAGATGTCAATTATGCTGGTATCCTCGAGCTGATTTGGAAGTTAGAAGCTAAGCAAAAGAGTATTTGGGTCGAAAAGAGCATCCTCCATCACCTTGATTGTTTACATTGCCCTGTCAAGGCGACACCAACAAGGTGACCGATATTTTCAGAAGAATCGTTGATTTCTTGCTTTTACAGGCAAAAGAAACTCTAGTAGTCATTATTATTGGGGATTAAATAGCCTACAATCAAGGATTGAAACCATATTTTCACACGAACATTAATCTATCAAAACTTCGAACTTTTTGCTCAAATATTGATTTTTAGTGTCATTTTTTTGGCAACGGATCACCATAGTAAAAAAAGCAACCTGAATGATTACAACAATCTGTGTGCATCTAAATCCTAAATCTTCCCTAAACTGAAAATGGCATCTTTTTTAGTAACAGTAACATGAAAGAAACCTCATCATATATACATAATCAATTGAATGTGTCAGTCTTGTCGTACTTTGTTTTTCTTTATTACATGATATATTATTTATTTATACTGTTTTATGCTTCAGAACTATATTTTGCATGCATCCTAAGCATTTCTATATGTTTATTGAACATTTCTATCCGTACCTATAACATATCTTGCGTCTCTCCGATACGATATGTCTCTTAAAATCACCTTTCCAATACAACACCCAATACCGATACTTTAAACCTTGGACACTAGAGACAACATACTGAATGTATAAAATCACATGAATGCAAATTAAGGTTTGGGTGATGGAAGTTTACAAAGAGATATAATCACATGAATGCAAATTAAGGTTTGGGTGATGGAAGTTTACAAAGAGATATAAACCGTAAACATACAAAAGGAGAATTAGAAGCATGAAAGCCACTAAGAAACACACCTGTGTTTTCCTTTTATATTGTCAAGTTCAGCAATGAACCGGGCAAAGCATCGCACTCCATTACCACACATCTGAATTAATGAAGAAACAGAAAGAATACTATGAATAATTGGACTCTCAGTGTGGATGATCATGTGTAAATTTGGAGATAAAGCTTACATGTTACAATTCAACACATAGACATACACATGCATCCTAACCCAAAGCTACTAACAAAAAGCATTTAACTCAACATAAAGAATCGCTGAAAATGATCTGTCAGATGAGAGAAATTCTTAAGGGTGTACTAATTCTGTCATACCAATTAAGTTCTGTGTCACTATAGATGTGAATTTGGAAATAAGAGTCGTTGCTGCACACTCAAAGCTTTGAGTGTGATTTGGGACTTTCCCACTTCCATCAAGTATTTCATTTTAAGTCACTGGGCACGTTCATGGATTAGGAAAGTTAAGCTAATCATATGGCGACTAAAATCCTCAAAAGGACTGATCTTTAAGGAGTGAAAGAGGTTGCTCTGTAGTGCTCGTCTTTTTTCCTTTATTCCCTTTTCTAGGGAGTACGCTTCAGCAAAAACATCATTCCAGATAAGTAGAATACCTCAGGCTCGCTACCATCGGAATTGAAAATCCTCATGGAGTAGTCAGTCCCGTTAATTCCAGGCATTGCAAAAATGACTCCATCGGCACCAACGCCAAAGTTACGATCACAGAGCTTCACTGCGTGCTCAGGAGTAATCCCAGGCTCCAAAGAATCTCGGTTGTCAACCTATAAAAACCCTCTTCCACAAAGCAAAATCAGCATCAAAAAGGAGGAGGAGGAACCAAAATAGAGACATTGCTGTTGATGATTAAGACAAGCAAATACAAGGGGCAACGAAGATCATGAAAATATTTACTCACCAAGATGAAATCGTTGCCAAGGCCATGGTACTTGACAAAATGAAGAAATCCAGTCTCTTTCCGTTCCAAGAAAGAATGTTTCGAGAATTTCTCGGAAGCTTCAACGCTCATCGAAGAGGCGGAAATACGAACAGCAGGGTTTCGATAGATAGCTGGTGAATGGAAAGGTTTCAATCGAAGGGAATATTTAAATGCTTTAGATGATATACACGAATGGCGAAGAGGGATGCGGAGGCGGTCATGGCGGTGGCTTCGCCGCCGCTCACTGGTGGAGGCGAAGAAGAGAGATACTCATTTCTCTCACTCCTGCTGCTATAGTGAAGAAGAACAATGGCAGGCCGCCCGCCGGGTTAGCTGGGCCCAGGTTTGCGGTTCTAGTCAATCAAATCAATAAAGACATGTGTATCAATTAAGGGTATCTGTCGGATTAGGTCAGGCTTGAACCGGTTTCAGTCTAGCACTGAACCAAATCGTAATCAAACCATTAGGTTATGTTTGGAAGCCAAAGGAGAAAAGAAAAGAAAATAATATAAGTAGAAGACAAGAATCTTAATTACACAATGATCTTTTTTTATGTGTCTCTCTCTATTCAAATTTAATTGTTTTTAATTTTTTATTTTCTTTACTTGACTTCCAAACATAGCTTTCAGTTAAGGTTCGGTTTTAGTCAAGTTCAAATTTGGATTTTTTCGGTTTCCTCCTAACGGGGTTCTTATTTGTTTGATACTAATGTGGCTTCGTTTCTACATAGAATTTTAGGCATACGCCAATGGGGTTGGTAGCCTAGTGGAAGAAAGCTTTTATCCCATCATCATTCGAGTCGATTGATTATGGATTCAAGTTGGCACATCCTACTATCGCTCATTAATTTCAAGTTGAGATATTGGTGCTTGTTTAGTCTTGATGATATGCCTTCTTATTTAATGTCCTCTTTTCTCTTCTTACTAATTTGTCATTCCTTGGATTGATTATCATATTTGGTAAACTTTTTGGAATGGTATGTAAGTTGGGGATCATAGTTCTATCCCTCTTTCTTGATCTTCTATTTCTAGGCCCAAATTTTTTGGAGGGTTGAGCTTCGGCACTAATTATATGCATAATCACTAATCATTCCCAAATTATTAAATTAGTTCAAGGCATCTTACCCTACCTGATTCCTTATGGTCTTATATTCTTAAGAATCTGTATTTTATAAATAAGCATCTCTTTGACCCTTGGCTCCCAAGTCTCACCTATAAGTGGCTCATAGATTTGGAATAACATCAAAAAAGTATTGTCCATTGTTTGGAAACTTGTTTATTGAAAATAAGTGATGGTACATAAATATCTATTTGGATTGATAGATACCTAATGAAAGGGATACGCTTGATATAATCTTTAAACTACAAGGGAGCTGAATATTCGGGTTAAAAAAAAAAAAAAAGGGAGGTAAATGGTATTTATGAAAGTATGTCAGGGAAAAGTACTACTAGGGCATAGTATAGGGGAAGGGAGTGAATTTTTTTTTTTTTTAAGTCAATTATTTTTTGAATTGATCACAAATACGCACCAAAAAATATAAAAAAGAAAAAATAGAATGTTCTAAAAGTGTTTTGTTGTTTGAGTGAAGAAAAAATGACAACTTTTTCAAATAAATTAATTTAATAATATAAAAATCTATAACCCATAGGCCTTATACATCAAATATTAATATTTAATTTAGAAGATATGAGTTAATCCCACAATTTTTGTGCGTATATTATTTTATTTTTTCTAGATATTTAAAACTCGTACAATATGTTTTTTGATTTTATCGTTCTTATTGTCTACTCGAATTTTGCACCTTTTAAACACATGGTACCAAAACAAAGCTTCCTTCTTGTTTTCATTTTAACTAACTATGATCACAATCACAGTCACTTAATTTGAAATAACGAAGTTGCCTAAATGAAACCAGAAGAAACATTAAATTTTACAGTAACAATGAACTGTTGCCAACCCTAAAATGGAAAGGAGTACAAACATAAAAGCAGACCTTGACAACCACAACACTGGAGAAAAGAAAAGAAACTTAATTCCACAATCCCAGCCCAACCCAACAATTGAACCACTGCACTCATCCTCTGCCCCCACTAATCATAGGGAGAGAGGTGCCTAGAGAGAGATACAGAGAACTAAATCACAAATTCCTAATAATCTGTGGTGGGGAGTTGCTCATGAGTGTTGCTACCAATGAAGATGTGGTCATAGACAAGGGCAGCAATTGTAGCACCAATTAGTGGGCCAGCCCAGTAGACCCAGTGACTGGTCCATGTCCAGCTAACCACAGCAGGTCCAAAGGAGACGGCTGGGTTCATTGATGCACCATCAAAGGCTCCACCAGCTAAGATATTGGCACCCACAATGAAACCAATAGCAATGGGAGCAATGGTACCCAGGTTGCCCTTCTTAGGATCAACGGCAGTTGCATATACTGTGTAGACCAGCCCAAATGTCATCACTATCTCGAACACAAGAGCATTCCATACTGTCACATCAGTTGATAGAGAGAATGCTGAGGTCGTCTGCAAAGAACCAGATCCGTTTGGTTTCAGGAAAGTACTCACACTTTATAGAGTTTAATTAGTCTAACCAAAGACATGACAAATAGAAAAATACGTATAAGCTTAGTTTGGAAACCAAGAAATGAATAGAAAAGAAAAGAAAAAAAATTTAAAAATTTGATCTGATGAGAGAGAGATACATACATCAACACTATCGGTGCTCGTACCGGTCTTGGCGATATAGATATAATATGGATAGGGTCGCATTGTGTGTGGATGTCAAGCATAAATTAAAAAATGACCCCTTTTTAGTTGATACAACTGATTTTTATTGATATCGTATCTATTTATGACGATATTGATATATATCAGCCTAATAAAACCATTCTAGGGAAGGGGATTTTTTTTTTTTTTTTTTTTTTAATGTGTTCCAATATTTGGTTGGATGAGAAGTCCTTCAACTTCACACTTTCCCTTTATTTTGGAAAGGAAACCATTTGGGAATAAGGTTTTAGGAATTAATATCTGATTAACCATATCAATATTGATTCGCATCGATGCAGAATCGATACCTTTGAAGGCAAAAGCATATGATATAGATCAATACATATGGTAATTAGGCCGATAAGTCGGCTAGAGGTGGGGAGGGAAAAATAACAGGATATTACACATCCAATGGGGAGAGAGTTGAACAAGCAACCTCTCCCTAGACTTAGGCCAACACTCTACTTCCAAAAAATCAATGAGACTTATTTCTTATAATAAATTCCGCAAGTTTATTAAATCAAAATCTAAAAAATATATAAAGTACAGAAAATCTTTGTTTCTTCTCAATTCCAATTTGCATCCTACACCTATCTTGACCGATCCTGATTTGTAGGTTTGGACCTTCATTGGAAGTCAATCAAGGGTTGGGGGAGTATAAATTTTTAGGGAGGGAAAGGAGATATTGTGATCAACTCATGTGCACTATTCTATAACATCAAATAGAGTCCGGATCAGCCCCTATCACATGAGGAGATGAGTTACCCTCCCCACATGAAATCTCACTATTTAAGGAGCCCAGATCCCGTCTTCTACTAGTAATCACCCCACCCCACCTCACCAAGTCCATTGGGGTGGGTTGATTATCAAAAGAGGAACCTGATTCTCTAAGGAGTACTCCCCTTACAAGTATGAATAATACACATGCAATTCGCAATTTTATATGTCATATAAATGGTTAGATCTTATGTGAAAAGGTCACTAGGCGTGAAGAGGTTCAAGACTCTATAATGGTCCCCCACTGTGATTGCACTTTTTGATCAAAGTCCCCACAAAAGTTGAGACAGCTTTTGACTTTGAGACTGCTCGAAGCCAGGTGAGTGGTCACATCTTACCACTCAATTCCTTGATTTAGATCGAAATTCTGTTCACCTTCCGACTGGGTTTGTTCATAGCCATAAGTAAACAAACTAGTAGATTTTTAGGCTCTTGTGTTGTGTATCCTTACCAATCCACCGGTGGCGAACTTAAGAAGCAAGCAAGCGACGGTTGATCCAAGCAACTGTGCAACCCAATACAAAATCCCCCTCAACAGTGTAATATGTCCACCAACAAAAGCTCCAAAGGTCACAGCCGGGTTAACATGTCCACCTGAAATGTTAGCTCCCACAGACACTGCCACAAACAGTGCAAAGGCATGAGCCAAAGCAGCCGCAACAAGGCCGGCCGGCGTTGTTGATCCATCACTAGTAAGCTTATCTGCCAAAACACCAATCCAACACAGTTAAACATCCACTAATAAGACTAAAACAGGAAGTGGGTAAATCAATAATGATTTAGTTAAGCCCGAAATCTTACTGAAAGCCATGCCGGATCCTTCTCCGGCGAAGACGAAGATAAGCACAGAGATGAACTCTGCAAGAGCTGCTCTGAGAGCATCCGGCTGAGAAGCCTCACTGGGTGACCCAACTGCAATTCTGTTGATCGGCATTTTCAAAGCTTTGAGCCCTCAAGCTTTCTTTTTCTCTGTATTTCTTTCTATGTCTAAAGCTCAGATGCTAATATATAGAGAATAGAGCTGAAGAGACGGCCATGGAAGCGGGCCAACCGGTTCAAAAAGGAGAACGGTAATTTGGGGAAACAAAAAGTTGTTATGAGTCTTTTCTTAATTTACGGAGGAGCCACTTGTCGGTATCTGGACAGCTAATGGCCGGGGCCTCCGGTTTGTTCTCCTATTGACATGTGTATAGTTGGGGGATTGACGAGGTTGATATCAATCGTCATGATGTGACGAGCGGAGATGATTGTCGTTTAAAAAATCGGCGATCTGAACGAGGTGTGAGTTGTGACTTGAGACTAGAAGAGTCGGATCGCCGACCAAGTGACGTGGTGAGTGTCCCACCACACAGTTTTAAACCTCGTGGCCGGTTGCGGGCTTGGAAATGGGCCGAGTTAGCCGACCTATATTGGATTTTTAGTGTACTATATAGACTAGATCTTGGATTTTATTGACCGACCATTGGGCAAGAAAAAGCTTTAAAAAAAATTTAAAATTCGGTGGGGCCCCAAAATGATGATAATAATTATGGCATTTAAAAGGGCTGGGGAAAAGGGCAAATCATGATGGAGAGCACACATTTAGGTTAATGTTGGTGTACCCTTTGGATCAATCATCAACTAGGGGTGTTAAATTTCAATCCAAACCGGTTGGACCAATTGAAATTTATCAAAAAAATCGAATTAAATCGAATACTCAATGGTTCGACTTCAATTTGAGGTTCTAGAAATCGGTCTGACCGAATCAACCGGTTGGCCAAAGGTGAAAAGCGAGCCGAAAAGTAGATTTGGAAGGTGGTATATATGTAAAATGAAAACAAACTGGTAACAACATACATGATACTAATAGATAAGAGCTTATTAAGTCAACCCAATAAAAACTCAAAACTGGATGAACTTAAACTGATTGAATCTCACTTTAACTGATTGAATCTCACTTTAACAGTTCAATTTCTATTTAAGACAATGCATGTAAAAAAAACTGATTTAGACTGATTGAAATTGAGCCGAACCGACCATTTGAAACCCTGATCAAACCCCTTACAGTTGGTTTGTAATATTTTTATGGAAGGACATCATGAGCATTACATGCACCTAATCCATGATGGTCAAGGTCAACAGCTGAGGCAGAAGAAATGTCTTTCTCATATGTATTGTCTGATAGTAATTAAGTGAAACCCACCTCCCCCTTTATTAGATGGTGTATTACATAATGGTGATTAGTTGTTGAAAAGGGTTAAAGTTAGGACATGTACTTCATGAGAGGGAGGGAGAGAGAGAGAGAGAGAGTGATTGTATAGTTTGTATCATTTTTTCGCTCATAGTTTCTGGAAGTCACAAGATAGTTTTGAGTGGTTTATTTTTATAATTTTTTCATTTATATTATGAAATTAAATAATGTAAAACAAGCAGATAACAGTTAAGAAGTTCGAATGCAAGATCTCCTGACGAACATGGGATTTTGCACATTATAACTCATCAACTGTGTTAGAGAGTTGTTATCAAATATAGTTCTTGCCTAGAGATGAGAGAGTGTATAGTATTGTACATATACATGAAAATATGTAATTGAATTAGGTTCTAAAATTTGACATAATACTAATTAATCTAGAGTCTAGACCATTTACTATTTATTCAATTGTTGGAATGGATATATCATCTGTCTACGTGGCAAAATAAATGGCTTTGATGCTTTTGTGCACTTTCTCATGGCTCGTGTAGGTGCAAAGGCCTTGCTGCCTTTTAAGGAACCCTTTCCTATACATATTACTTAGGACAAGTGATCAATATACTTTACCTAAAAGAAAATAGGGATCAATATGTTAACGATGTGGGATGAAATATCTCAGAGCCCAATAAGGGTAAGGTACCACATGATTGTTATACAAGGGATCCACACATTATGAGGGGAAAAAAAAATGTATCATTTCACGCACATGATGCTGATAATATGAAGATCATTTTCCTTAATATTTAACCCTAAGCCCTTGACCCTTAACCCCCTCTCCCAACCTTCTTAAGAGAAATAGGAGACTCAATCGTTCTCATGACCTCGTGGGACCAATCTACTGGTAGGGTCTCATCAACTGCTCAACTTTCACGTTAGTCATTCACGTACCTACCCTTTAGGGCACACCCCACCAACAGGTCCTTTTTTTTCTTTAAATGTAATGAGAAGAAAATTTTTGTAGAGACAGCTGGCATAACTTCATTGGGTTGTGGATTGTCTTACAATGGCATGTTCTTATCAAGATTGGGTATACTATTCTTTATCTACTTATGGGAACATAATTACTAGAACTTAAACAAAATTCAAACAAAAAACACAAATCTTCATCAGGGATTTAATTCACGGTATCGGCCGCATTGATCATCATTGATATTAATATTTATTAATCTTATTGGATCAAATCAGATCAGACCATTTTTTCCTTTTAAAGATCGATACATAGTTGCTTTTGACCGTTTTACCACCCCTTGTTCTGATATCATCGATATGAAATTGATCACGATCAATATTAATATGAATCGGTCAATATGATCGATCCCATATCGATACCTAAAACCATATTCTTTATGTAATAATGTCTTATTTTAATAATGCTAAGCGAAGCAAAGTGATAGTTGGGTCTGCAATGAGGAAGTAGAAGGGACCTATAGGTGGCTCAAAATGAATAATAAAATTATCCCAATGGTTTTAGATAAATGAGGATTTAAGTGGAGTTATTTGTGATTTGTGAGTTGTAACTGGCCCCACCACGAGTCAGTAAACAATTATTAGAAGATAAGTTTGTTTAAGCTAATTAAAAAATAAAACCTGTATGCCATAGCACATAGAGTCCTATATTTGATTATTAAAACTAAAATATTTGTTAGCACACTTCATCTCTATTATCTTGTCTAGGGAATTTTTCGGATCAACCATTGTCCTATTTCTTGCTTGGCTCAGCATTCCTCCTTATTGTGAATGAATGGTGTGGTAGTTAGAATATACTCACACTTGGTATTCTATATTCCTTCCTTATAGTTTTAAGGAAAAATATCTGGCATGCGGCTAGTGTATTATGGATCTTCTTGTCCAAATCATATGGGTTCCATGTGAATGACACCATTTCTCATGTCACCATTGGTGAGGGATGAAAGATTTCACCTTAGTTGGAGGGGGTGAGAAACCATGTTTGTAGTTGGGAAAAAATGAGTCATCAAAGATGTAACGATTTTTAGTGATTTTAGAGAAAGAGAGGCTTGTGTATATTTTGCATAGCATCAAGCTAATGGACGCATAGTAGGGAGCGCATGTGTTAGTCATCTTTTCTTTAGATAATATCATAATTTGGGAAATAGAATAAAGTGAGTCTAGATGCCTCAATTCTCCATCCCATGGTCAAGTTGCAGTCCGAAACACCAGGATATGACTTTAAAAATAAGTTCAACCATGTTCTCATTGCCAAAATTTGAATGGTATATGGATGAGGTCTTCTATATATGTACCCGCTAATCCTTCCTTATTGGGTGTCTAGGCAAAAAAAGACATGACTCCATTCATTGGAAAAACTCAAAATCACAAGAATTAACATTTTTATATCAAGGAAAAAACTTCACATGTCGTACGTTAGGGATACTATTTCCCTCATAATTTTTTTTTTATTATTATTTTCTCTCTTTTGCATTATCATGTGAGTCGTATGAGGATGATACCATTTTTTGCACGGTCATCATAGATGCATACAGATTCTACCCTCACGCTGGAATTGTTAAGAATCCTCTCCCGCAATTGCAAGTATGTATGTTAATTATAATTAATCGTATATTAGACAAAATTGTAAGCATTACTTTTGTATTAGTTGTTCAAGGAAAAAAAGAAAAGGGGTTTTTTAAACAAGCAATATAAAGAAGCACACTAATAGAGTGCGACAAATAATATCACACAATAAAAGGTAGCAAAATAATTTCATGTAAAGAGAGAGATAAATAATTACTAGTGTAACCTGCCCCAAAGTCGTTTCATGGTGGCTTGATTGTGGTCTTTCTTCTTTAAATAAAAAAATAACAAATGAACAGTTGGCCCAACAGGACCACCTGTGGGCTAGGCTCGTATTCCTAGCCCAAATCTCAATCTGATAAAGGCCCATGCCCACCAAAAGCTACGCGAAATGCAAATCCAATTGGGCTGAAATTTTTCTTGTCAATATTGAAATTCAAAAAATATGTAACAAGCATAGAAACTTAGGCCCGTTTGATTGCAATGAGAATTTAAAGGGAAGATAAGTGAAATTTTCATACTTTAAAAAGAAATGTTTATAATCATTATCCCATATAATTATATAAACTATTTAATTTTTTCAAATCATATTTAGTAATGATATATTTTATATGTAATTTTTATTTTACATATTATAGCAAAAGATTTTGGATGCAAAGTAAAGTGAAATTTTATAACCAAATATGAAATGATTTGAAGTTAATGTTAAAGTTACATGGGTAATTATTACATATATTTCTTTTTTAAGTATGAGAATTTCACTTTCCTTCTTTTTAATTTCCCTTACAACCAAACATAGCCTTGAGGATAAGAATTATTGAAAAAGAGGAAGAAATTTTTATAAAATAAAATAAAATATATAGTTATAAAGGAAAAATATATTACTTAATATAAATATTAATTATGTGTACTTTTTCCAAAGCGACCACCCACTGTTTAATTAGCTTAGCATACAAGAGCCAAGAGGGTTGTTTGGACTCAATTTAAAAAGAGAAAAGAAGTGAAAGTAGAGCAGTTTAAGAAATCTAAATATTATATTTTTAAATTTCCTCTTACATTCCAAGGAAATAATGATAAAAGGGGGTATTTTGTAGATTGGTTTGCTAAAATAAGAACAACTAGTTAAAAGAAGAGAAGAGAGAATCTACTCATCCACCATAACTTGGCGATGCGAATGGATTCTTAGAGCAGCAAGTCTCATTATTAACTCCTACTTCCATTGTCAAGGGTCTGTCTTCAGTTAAATCAAAGGGTTAGATCCTGTGGATTAGGTGATTCATTTTTCACATCTAATTTTTTTTTAAGCATAAAGATTTTCTTTTCACCATGGGTGGAGAAAAACTTGGTCCAAGACTTATATTACCACTGGAAGATAGACTTGAAGGCAATAACTTACTTTTGTTTGTATCAGTGAAACGATGTTGTTGGCGCTTCAAGTTTATCGAGAGATCGGCCAGAGCCAAAACTTTGGTGACATTTTGAGATGATCGTCGTGTTTTTTTCTTTTTGAATAAATCAATGTTTTAAATACAAAGAAAGGAAAGAAAGAAATATTATAGGGCAAAAATACCACCAAGAGGTTCCAGGCCCTAGACAAACAAGAGAAAACAAACAAAAGCATCGAGCGCAATTAATGCTGAATAATCAAAACTGATCTCCCAACAAACGGAGCAATAATGAGCATAAATTGTGATCTTTTAAAATGTATAAGATTTTTCCAATCGGTTGGGCGAAGAAAATAAAGGACAAACCTAGTACGATGATTTTTCTCCCTACGTAAAGTAGTGATTCGCATGTCTTCCCAAATGAAGCTCATCTGCTTTTTTCTTTCAAATTTGACTCCTCATTATGATTCAACTCAGTATCTTTCAAATCAAAGTGATCATTTAAGGAGGTTTGAGGAAGATCATCTAAAGAGGTTGTATGCTAGTCTGAAAGACAAAATATGAAAGAATGAATTTCCCTCATCTAATTCCAATCTATGTTTTCACCGAATAAGATTGTCATCCACATTTGCAATCCGAGTCACTGATTGGGATCGTACATTCAACTGTTATTTGATCGAATTCTTACACTTAATCTGCATTTTGTAATCTTTGATTTGCATGAAACCTAGAAAACCATTAATAAGACATGAGCACCAAAACAGCCAACAGTGGTGGGACCAGTGGTGGGACAACCTACCTCCTACCCGCCAAATCAGATGGAGGAAGCTTGAGGATTTTTCTATTGCGTCATTGTTCGTGGAGAAACACCCCATTGCTTCGCTCTTTGACAGCTCCAACAATGCACAGCGTCCTGGGTTGATTTTTGGATCCTTTCCTCCTATTCCATTTATCCCATCACTTGTCCCAACCATACACAGTGAGTAGCCATTGAACATGGTTACCCCACCTGGCCAGTCCACTCCTCTCACACCTGGTCCTAGCCAATCCTGCACCCATTACAATTCACCAACACTTTTACTCTCATACAGGATCTAATACACATGGCCCAACCCCATCTCCACCAAACCCCCTCTAACCCAACTTGGATTCCCCATCACACCTTATGAGCAATACTGGGACGGTTCTTGGTTTTAGCCGGAAAAGAAAGAGAAGCTCCATTCCTGTGGCCTTTGACCTGAAACTACAAAGCCTCAAAACTTTTATCCTAGAGTCCATCACATCAGGCACTCAAGGTATGGCTCCATGATTTCTCCTCAGATTCACACTCCTCCCCAAACAAAGATGAACAATCCACACTCAAGGGCAGGAGAACAGAGCTGCAGATTGGAAACGGACCATTGCCGACTCGTCAGACCAGCCACATTCCTCACCTCCCACTCAGTCTTTTTCTCATTCTTAACCATATTATTTGTTTCTAATATTTTGTGTTGTTTTTTCCTGGTACATCTTAAGCCACAGAGCCTCTTCCCATTTTTGAAATCTAATATTTTGCTGCGTGCTACCCTAGTGTTTTCCTATTTGGGTTACATCAACCATATTGTTTTTCCTTCTTATTCGTTATTATTTAGAACTTTTACATTTTAGTCTTGATTCCTCTTTGTGGTAAAATGATCATCTTTTCATGAAATACACGTGTCCTGCATAGTACGTTCACTAAAAAATTGTCTACTCCACATTGTAAATCACTCCATCCAGATTTTATTTTCCTCTGTGAAAAAAAGTGCACGGACCATGAGAATTTTAAATTGCCAAAATTTTTTGACTCTTATAACGCCAGATGGCACGTCAATAGTACAAGAGAGAGAGAGGGAATAAGGGAGGACTATGGGTCCTTGCTTCAAGTGCTATCCATGTTGACAATGTTTGTTATTTCCAACATTTCTTGGCTATTAGAATAAATGACAGATTCTGGGGCCAGTGGTGTTTCATTTGCCCATACGCCCCGCCACAGGTAAATTTGCGAATTAATTGTTGGCAATTCCTATACAGTTTCCTCGAGACTCTGTCCATTCCATTTCTCATAATTGGAGATTGGAATGAGATCTTATCCAGCTCGGATAAACTTGGAGGGTTGCCTTTTTCTCTCTCCCCTGCCGGTGCCCTTCTTGATCAATTGATCTCATCTGAGAATCTCTCTGAGATTAACTTAAAGGGGTTTGATATACATGGTCTAATAAATAAAAACCCCCTAAACTCATCAAAGAATGCTTAGATAGGTGCTTTGTTTCTCCGGGGTGGATTAATTTATTTCCCAATGCCCATATATCCAAATCTGCCTCTGCCGGATCCAATCATAACCCTGGTTAAAACCTCGATTCTGGAAACTATTTTGACTTTTCAGATTACTGTCGTGCCACATGGCATATGTATTCTGGTGATGATCTGATGACCAAATTAACTAACTTTGGTAGAATGCTATCCAAATGGAATTACTCAAAATTTGGACACATCGATACTCTCAAGCGAGGGTATTTTGAAAAACTGTTGGCATTGGAATCCCAGTACATGGATGATCATTGTTACTCACAATTATGTAAGCACATTCAACAATTACAATGGATCTTTGATGCCGAAAAGGCTTTTTGGTCCTAGAAATCCAGACATCTTCACATCACTGATGGTGACAGAAATACTTGATTCTACCATGTCCATAGCAAAACATCATATCAGGAAAAGAGAATTGAGTTTCTTCGAAATGTAAATAATGATTTACTTGATGACCCTCAAAGTATTGCTAAGGAATTTTCCTTATTCCTTCAGGACATGTATAAAACCTCCAATCCTCTCGACCCTTCTTTTGTGGAATGTTTATTCCCAAAAATTCTGTTGGACATGGATGTCGATTACTTTACATCTCCCCCTACAGAGGCAGAGATCCAAAAGGTTGTTTTTGCGATAGGCCCATTCAAGGCCCCTGGGGCCGATGGTTTTCAAGCCTACTTTTGTCAGAAATTCTGGAACTTGGTTGGCCCTAACATTATTACCTTTGTCAAGGATTTTTTTCTTAGTTGCTCATTACCTTTGGGCATTAATTATACGTTGGTTTGCCTAATACCCAAACGAGATGATGCTTTTAGGGTGGAAGAATTCAGACCAATTAATCTGTGCAATGTGTCCTATAAAATCATTGCAAAACTTTTGGCTTCTCGACTAAGGTCTGTTCTCCCTAGCTTCATTTCACCTTTTTAGGTTGCCTTTATCCTAGGTCGCCAAATTTTGGACAATGTCATAATTGCTCACGAGATTTTCCACCATATGAAATGGACAAAAGGTAAACTTGGCTTTGTAGCTAGCAAATTTGATATGTCCAAAGCTTACGACAGGGCTGAATGGAGCATTATACGACAAATTTTTGAATTATTGGGATTTGGAGAACGTTGGTGTGACCTCATTAGTTACTTGATCTCATCCGTCACATTTTTCGTCAAATTGGAGGGTTCTTCTTTTGATTATTTTGAACCATCGCAAGGCATTCGACAAGGCTGCCCATTAAGCCCTTTCCTTTTCATAACAGTAATGGAAGTACTCTCTAGGCTCTTATCCACCTTTAGGGAGATAGGCCAATTCTGAGGTATTAAGATTGCTCGGCATGCCCCAGAGGTATTCCATTTACTTTTTGCAGATGATACATTCATATTTTGTAGGGCAACTTCTGAGGACTTGATGGCGATAAAGGCTGTATTAGATCTTTTTTCTGACCTCACCGGTTAAAATATCAATTTTGATAAAAGTGGGTTATTCTTCAGTAAAAATGTGCCCAACAGTGATCGATTCAGATTAAGCTCTATCATTGGAATTAAGGAAATTTCCAATAATGCAACTTACCTTGGCACAAATCTACTACACCCATGGTCTAGGATTGCCAGCCTTCGTCACGGTGTGGATAGAGTCCATGCCTGACTCAGTGTTTTGAAAGCCCACATGCTTTCCTACGCAGGAAGGAAACTCCTGACACAATCGACTTTGTACTCTATCCCCGTCTTATCTGATGTCATGGTTTTCGTTTCCAGCCAAAACATGTAAAGCCATTGATTCGATTTGTGCTCGATTATGGAATGGCAGTACAAATAGGGGTTCAAAAAAATTACATCTTATCGCTTGGAAAAAAATGTGTCAACCTAAGACTTTAGGGGCACTAGGCATTAGGGATGCAGCTACTCATAACCAAGCCCTCCTCCTCAAATTGGGGTGGAGATTGTTATCCCAACCTGACTCAATTTGGGCACAAGTTATCCACTCAAAATATTTCCATAACAAGTCATTGTTTGACCCTAGAGTACTTCACCGCCGAGATTCTTGGGTATGGAATAATATGGCATCAATTCTCCCTACCCTTTGACTATGTATTCGGTCAAAAATAGGAAATGGGAGGACCACATTTCTTTGGTATGATCCTTGGTTGAACGAGGATCCACTGGTTAACTTACAACCAATGGAAGAATTTAACCCATTAGAAAGGGTAAATTCGATTATACGTGGGAACTCTTGGGATCTAGCTCCACTCTCTACCCATATTTCATTACATATTACCCATGATTTGGGTAGAATTATCCCTTCATCCTAGAAGGATAAGTGGGAATGGTCTCTAAAAAAGAACGGAGTATTCTCTACCTGATCTGGAGCCAACTTTCTACAATCCAAGTCCGATCCTCTGACATTGAGGCTTATGCCTGATCGAAGGTGGAAATTTTTATGGAAATTAAAAATTCATCCCAAATTCACAATGTTCCTTTGGTGAACTATTAATAACGAAAAACCAGTCAAAGAACGTCTGGGTATCTGGCTGAATATACTCACTACCTGCTCATTTTGCAATCATCATCCTGAATCACTGAACCATCTCTTCTTACATTGTAATTTCACATCACATATTTGGATGGCTGGACCCTTGGGTCTCCATTTACGGAACCTAAATAACCTCTCTTTTTTGCAGGTGGTAAGGTATTTTTTTATCCATTACCAACTCTCTCCCTCTTTGCGATCTTGGTTATTTAACATTTTTGCAATCACTATATATTTCATTTTGAAACATAGAAATGATGTTGTTTTGTCTCATAAGCAACCGAATCCTCTTATCATATTGAAAAAAGTTCAAAATTGGATTGGTGCACTTGATCGTTATAATGGTTTATTGAACAAATCTGATCTCCTGCATATAGATGATCCACCAAGCTTGAATCCAAGAACTACTCTTCCTTTTTTGACCTGTACAGTTTTAGTTTGCACTAGTACCTCTAATCTTTTGCAGTCAAATTCAGGATGGACCTTTGAGCTCCTCTCACAAGGTGAATTTAGGATTCTGGAGTCAGGTAGTACCAAAACTAATCAACAAGAAGCAGTGGAAGCAGAAGGCATTCTACAAGGTCTACTGAAGGCTAAGATGGGAAATTGGGATGTAGCGGAAGTGTAAAGCCCTACTCTTTAAGCCCGGTTTATTGATCGGTCAATTTGGTTTGGTCTTATAGGGTCCAAACCGGAATGGATTGATGCTGGTGCCCTATGGTATATGACGGCAATGGTGACGTCAAATGCGGGGTGGCTTGATAAGATTAAATCGGTACTCGAGATGATCCGCACGCCTAAGCCATGCCCGTGCACATATCACGAGGCAATGCATGGATAGGAGATGTACGTTATCATATTTAAATGATAGGAACTTGGTCCACAACATGCGGCGAGTGTATGATACGTGTTAAGACTCCATTTTTCTCTAAAAATGTAGTAAGATTGGTTTGTTTTGGCCAACTGGTAGGTGTCATTGGTAGGTGCAAGACCCACCAGTGTGACCCACCTGTTGGGGTAACGTGGACCCCAGCATGCCCTACTTAGATGAGCATGTGTATGTCGATCTCCTTGTCGTAATGAGGTCTTGTATGCCAAACGATGTCAGTTACATCGCTCGAAAATGCGATTTAATGGGTTTGGGTCCATAAATGGGCAAAACCAAACGGACCTTAGAAGATATTTATTTGCTAGGGTATAAATAACCTTATATCTCTCTCTTCCTCATTTATGATTTCAACAAGTTGGTGAGAGGAGTAAAGAGGAGGGAGAAAAGAGAAAGAAGAAGAAGAAGACTTGGGAAGAGGCTTTCCCTTTAGATTTCGGAGCTGCATCTTACCATTTCGTTGCCGGAATAGTGACTGGTGTCTTGAGATCTACATCTTGAGGTAAGTAACACCATAAACCCTTGAGATATGATGAAACCCTTTGTGTATATGGTTGAATCTAAGGAATAACGAAACCATTATGTGAATTCCTTGAAGGATTTGAGAGGGGAAACAAGGATTTGGGAGTTATTAAAGTGGTATTTGAGTTTGGGAGGAGAAATCCCAAGATTTGAGGTTTTCAAGTAAATGTATGATTTCTTCCCCAAATCTTGTTAATGGCTTAGACCCATAGTACAATCAAATAGATGAGGCTTAGAATGTGTGGGAAATGAAGTGGGACCATTGTGTGAATTCCTTGAAGGATTTGAGAGGGGAAACAAGGATTTGGGAGTTATTGAAGTGGTATTTGAGTTTGGGAGGAGAAATCCCAAGATTTGAGGTTTTCAAGTAAAGGTATGATTTCTTCCTCAAATCTTGTTAACAGCTTAGACCCATGGTAGAGTCAAATAGATGAGGCTTAGAATGTGTGGAAAATGAAGTGGGAACTACCATATTGGGGTTCCAAGAGTTGGAATGGAAGAAAGAAGGAAAACAGTCAAACCAGAGGAAAAACCGACGAGTTAGACTAGCGGGTGCCTGACCCATTAGTGCAACCTACCAGTCTCGCTTGTCCCCTTTGGGTCAATTGGCGGGTAAGACCGGTGGGTGCCTGACCTACCGGTGCAACCTACCACTCTCGCCTGTCACCTTTGGGTTAACCGACGGGTAAGATCAGCGGGTGCCTGACCCGCATGTGTAACCTACCAGTCTCGCCTGTTCCCTCTGGATCAATTGATGGGTGTCAGACCCATCAGTATAGGGGTGTCAATCGGTTGGGCCGGTTTGGTTTCGGTCGGGCTTAATCGGGCTTGAAGACTTTCAAAGGCTACACCGTGTCCGCCCATTTAACTAATCGGGCTTAGTTATTGAGGGTATGGTACACTTTATATTCAGTCGGTCGGTCTCGGGCTATAATCGGGCTACCTTAATCGGGTTTTAGTCGGGCCTTAACCGGGCTACGGACATGTTTAATGTTAAATGGGCTTTAACCGGTTTTTAAACGGGCCCTCTTTAAAATGTGCTCTTATATTCTGGATCACTCATGTAAGCCCAAAAAAATGACAATAAATCAATAAATGATACCAAATATAACCATTATTTAAAATGTGAACATGTATTTTAATTTTTAGTTTTTATTCTTTAATTTGGGGGGTAAAATAGGTATTCTACAATCATTAAAGGGTAGGGCCAAGTCGGTGCACAATAGGCCGGTCTCGGTAGGGCATTATTCGGTCGGTCTCGGTCCGGCGCCCGACGGTCCAAGTAGCAAAATCGAGACCGACCATTTATAAACGGGCCGGGCTCAAGCCCGACACGTTTAATAAACGGTCCGGGCCAGGCCGGTCTATAAACTGTCGGTCCCCGTCGGTTTAGTCGGGTCGGGCCACGAATTGACACCCCTACACCAGTATGACCCGTCGGTTTGGACAGATTTCATAGGTGGGTTCTCCTACCCACCTATATGACCCACCTATTGCCCAAATGAGCTCCAATGGAACTCAAACTCATTGACAACCTTCTTCATGCTATTATATGCATCGTGACCATATCCTAAGTCATTTGCAGTTCCAATTTAGATGTATTTCTAAACTCTTTATCTGTGCTAGGTTTTGAGAAACTCATCTTCTCACTTTGGATCTTACCTGTACTACGAGTGCAGATTCTTCTACAAAAACAAGTGGGGAGAAGACTTTGATCTTAATTTTTGGAGTGTTTTTTGCATCCTATGCATTCATAGACTATATTGATATTTCGATTGCCATTCCCATGCATATGATTGATGTATGTATGATACATTTAGAACTGAACATGTTGTATCTTAAATTTCTACATGCATGTTATTTGTTTGGAAATCTTAAGAATGGATTTATCATATGATGGTTATAGTGCTGGTTTATCGAACATATGTGGGATTTCTAGATTAGATGTCCTAGTCGGCTTGAAAACAAATGCATTGGTACACCGTGAAATGGGACACGAAAGTAGTATACAGTTGTACTATCTCATGTAGGAGCATATGGTGAGGATATCATATTCTCTCATGCTACGACCCTTCCCAACAGGGGTTTACGTGTTGGGTTATCACTAGGGGAAGCATCGATCGCAGACCACCGTGGTGGTTAGAAGTACGCCTAACTGATCATTAGGACAGTTGGAAACCTTTGTGATATATTCAGAGAGTCAATCGTACTACTTTTAATTTCTGTTGTGGTTTGGCCACGATTTACTTTTTCAAGTGCTCACGATGGGCCTTCTCCGACAACCCTATGGGCGCATCGTAGGATGAAGCGTGTCGTACCCGGGGCATACGCGCATTGTGGTTGTGAGTAGCACGTTACCTATGACAAAATAATGATTATTTAAGTGGAATAGGATTAAATGAATCTCATGCATATAGTATCATTTGTTTTTCATTTGCTTGTGTGTGTCTTTCTTTTCATTTACTGAGCTAGTGAGCTCACCCATCGTGTACACACATTTTTAAATGATTTTATAGGATAATCTGTAGAGGAACCCGTGCCGAGTCCCACTGATGAAACCCCAGTGGGGGATTGGTGGGTCCTGAAGGAATCGTACATGGTGACGGCTGCCCGTGTAAGGGTTGTGTTGTAGGGCAACAGTGACAGATTCCATTTACTGTACACTATTTTTTATTCTTTGGTATATTACCCTTTTGTGCTTTTGATAGTTAAATTGTTATTTCTTATGTAAATATCATGCTTATGGACCTACATGTAAATACTTTATGTATAACAATTTGGGTATCAAGAGTATATGGGAAATTATAGGTAACTATTTATGACAAGACTTCCGCTAAACTAAAATATTAAATTTCAGGATTACTTGTGGCTTGTTATGCTGTGATTATTGTGTCTGATGATCTTGGTGGTTTTGGGTTATCCGGAGGGAACCCGGTCACCGGTCCAGTTATATGTGAACGGGGGCATGACAGGAAGTATGGTACTCCAACAAGAAGCTAATCAACCTCATACCTTATCCAATCATGGGTTCTGGGCCACTACTTCATTTTACTACATTTTGTAAAATGTATAAACTTTCTCAGTCCATCACTTTTGTCTACAAAGATAGATCTAACACCACTATAGCAGCTCTTCAAGAGAATGGTTTGTCTCATGCTACTGCACAAGCGAATCAGTTGGTAGATAATGTAACCTCTTTTATATAATATAAGTTCTTCTTTTGATTAAAAAAAAAACACAGTAGTGAGCCATGGCTGAAGTCAGATCAATCTTCTGTTTTGAAGATATCTCAGATCTGTTTACCACTTTGAAGTTAAACCCAGATTTTATTTCAAAGATGGAGTTCTCGATTGATGGTTATTTCACATTTCACATTCTACATTCAATAAAGGAGACTTTTATCCATCATTCATTCATGGAGTTTGTTAAGACTTTGTTCAGAAAAGCTCCAAAAAGTTCTTATTGAATTCCTTTTTCGGTTGACTTGAGATATTTCATTTTGCTGGTAACCCTCTATATATTGAGAATAAAGAGGCTCTGTTGATTTGGTCTCCCATAACCCATCATTGTTAACTATCAATTTGTCAATCACTTGGTCGGTGTTGGAGCAATGATTTTGTTTTAAAGATTTTCTTTGACATTGGGGTTTTAAAGAGGATTAATTTCCTATTAATTCTCACTTTTCAAAAGACTACGCAGATCCATGAGTGGTTATAGTTTAAGTAGATATCTAGAACAATCTCTATCTCTCTTAGAAAATGAGAACTTAAAACAATGGAGAAATATGAAAGGAAATTGTAAATACACAATCACATGATGCACAAAAAGATTTACATGGTTCAACAAAATTGTATATGCCAATGAGTGATTTACTTCATTATCGATGAAAAATAAGGTCATAATCATTCATCCTCAGACCTCTCTTAAATTCGGAGAAATAACTCTCACTACAAATATATAGTAAAATTTTATACTTATAATTTGTCGAAATATAAACCCTAAAATTACACTTTTAGTGGCGTTGATTGATAGATTAACTGAAATGTGCTTATGAAGAAGATATATGTCATTAATCAAAATTACAATGAAAATATTAACCTAGAATGATATATGAGAAGCCGTTGTAAGGTACCCACACTTACCACATGTTGTGGTCATTTTGAAAACAAAATATTCATTAAAATTATTTTTATCTCTTAAATTTTTTACTTTTAATAATATCATGTTGAATGAGATAATCTTAAGCTTTGAATTTTTTCTATTATTCACCAAAAGAAAATTTTCCATTTTTTGTCTTGTTGAATTTTTATTTTTTTTCATTCTATTTTTAATTGTTTGCATCACACATGACCATTGTTAGTTAAAACGGGAACGGTAAAAAAACAGAAACGTACGGTACGGGTTTTAAACAGATAAAAACAATGAACGGTACGGTCAAAAAAAGGTAAAAAAAACAGGGAACGGCAAACGGACGAAAATGAACGGTACGAGTATTAAACGCGTAGTTTTCAAAAAAACGGTAGTATACTCATGCAATTTGAGAGATTATTACCTGTATACATGCATCTAATATTCCAAAAGCTCTAGGAGTCCCAAGATAAAATAGCCCAATGGGCTACAAGAAAATAAGATGTTGTTAGCTTTAACTTCTCTTTACTCATTGGGCTATAAGAAGATGAGATTTTTTTCCTATAAATAGTATGGAAGTTAAAAATAAAAAACCAAGTACCATAGTCTCACTTCACTTTACCAATAGGTTTTTTTTTTTTTTTTTTTTTTTTTTTTTTTTTTTTTTTAATTCCTATTTTACCATTAAAAAACGGATACGAGTTTGAAACGGATTCTTTTGCCGTTTCTGTTTTTTTCCGTATTGTATGGAAGCATACGGCAAAACGCGTTTTAAACGGCAAAAAAACGTGAACGCATTTTAAACGCGTTTAAAACGCGTTTTAACTAACAGTGCACATGACATCATTGAGAGAAATGAGATTTATTTTTTATTTTTTATTTTTTATTTTTATTTTTATTTTTTTTATGGAATGAGGATCATGACCCAAATAGGATAGGTTCGATTCCAGTTCGACCCAAAAATGATAATTTGAGTCGATAATAAAATTGAAACTGAAACCAAAACCAATAAAATCGCTTAGAATCCTTTAAAAATTATTTAACTGGAACTATTTATAAATCAGTTTCAATTATAAATATTAGAACAATTTAATAAATGGTTTGATTCTTGTTTTTACTAATCATATCTTGAACTCAATCAAAACAAGCTGATTAATCGAAACTAAACCGATTAACATCTTTAACTTTAGATTAAGAACTTATAATTTAAGATTCCAAATGAGTAAATTGTGTTACATAAGACCACAAGGACATTCCCTACACCATAAACCAACAAAAATCCCAGACCCTTTGGAGAAACCAAGCACAAATAGGTGAATAAACTTGGTCCCAAACAGGAGATTCCATGTGGATAAGAAGAAAAGTCAAAATTTTGACTAGGAACCCATCATAAGGTGTACATTTTTTTCTACATTGACTGCCCAATTCCTAGCTAGTCCTCCATTTGAAATCAATCTTTTACTTTTACTTTCGCTTGCAGTCTTACACAACCATGAGCCACACCCCCACCACCTCTCTTTTGGTCCTCTTCTAGTTTTCCCCTCCTTCTAAGGCAAAACTTGCTATTGGCCTTTTCTAGCCCGTTTTCACTTCCATTGTATGTGCCACTAGCGACCACACCAGGCGTCCTTATGCCTAATAGGGGTGTCAAATGGTCAATTTGGTGATCATGATTTTAAGTATATATCTGTGTTAACTAACATTAATATCGATACCTGATTGATAATTGGATCAATAATACAATACGGATGAAGGGTAAAATGATAATAGAAGTATGGTATCAATACCTTTGACGGCAAAACCATTCAATATGATCAATACGTGTCAGATACAATATTGATAATGGAACTGGCCAATACCCATTCCGATTCTAAGAACTAAAACCAAGATTCAGTCTGATTTTGATATAAAAACAAATCCCCCGATTTTTGTATACATTGGGCCAGATTGATAAGGTATTTGATCTTCAAAGCCAAACCGAAACTAATAGCTATCGATTTTATCAATCTTCGTCTATTATTAGGTTTCCTCTTATTTATATCCCAGACCTTGCAATAGCGAGAGTCAAATATTAAAATAGATTGAATCTTATTAGGTTTATTGATTTTGATCCAAACGGTTCAATCTCATTTTTTAACAACCCTAAAACACCCTATTACATGCATTAAGCATCTCTCCATAACTTAACTGGTTGATAAATTAGTAAAATTAAGGTATTTAATTAGTGAATTTAAGTCTAGAGATTATAAACATGGATGAGCAAGAATGTGGGATCGATCCGGATCAGACAGATTTGTCCTTGGATCGATACACCGATATGGGAGCATCGGCATACCGATACCGATTCCTCAATCCATGTAAGACACGAGTAGTGGACCCCAATATCTCTCCAGAAGTTTCAAATCTCATCCATTGGATTTTGTCCCTTTGTTAGATTGTCTAATTATATCATTCTTTTTCTTATTTTCTACATCATCGATCTGCATGTGCCTGGTCCTGCGGAGAAGGTGCCACGTGGTGAATTTTTAACGTCACTCGTGCGGCGAATAAGACATTCTATAAGGACACGTGTCAAAAAGAAGGGTAGAGGTGTGAGTAATATCACGTTGACGGCTACCTAACCTCCATGTGCTTGTAGCGTTGTATGTGCACTAGAGGACAACTTGCATGCGTGGGCTAATGGACTCATGGGCCTCCGCCGAATCCTTCCAAACAAAAGGCAGAAATATGGACTTCAAAGTCCAAACCACCTCTCCAAAGACCGCAGTCGTCAGTCCTCACCCCAAACTCTGCGTCTTCGAGAGTTGAGTGCTAACTATGGATTGAGGTTTCCGATATTGGTAATGGTATTGGTTTTGGTATTGGTATCAAGTGATCCATACATTGTGACTGATATAGATATATTAACACGTATGTTAATTTTGGGTCATGGGCCCCACATGCTGGTGTATAGATGTTTCACTCTGATACTATTTAACGGGCATTCAACCTAGCTCAAGCTTCTAAGTGGGGAAGCCCTTATAAGGTCACAAGCCAAATTTTCATATATTCGAGCAATGTAGGATTAAAACCCTCTCATTCCTGATCATGGAGGGCATTCAATATATTAGAAATTGAGATAAAACTAATAAATTCAATATGATTTTACAGTTATTTCTTTTATATATGAAAATTGAGAGTAGATGGGTAATAAACTAGTAAAGTATTATTAAAGGAAACCAATTAATAAATATATATAGAGAGAGAGAGAGGAGGAATTTGAATCCTCTATAGCATAATAGGACGTCTAACGTGCATCTAACATTTAGGAATACCTTGGACTACATGTAACCGTTAAATTTTATATAATCCAAAATATTTCTGATCGTTGATTGCACGTTAAACGCCCTACTGCGTCACAGAAGGATTCAACCGAGAGAGAGGGTCACTATGCCTGAAAGCTTTACTAGACCACCTCGTGTGGATCACAGCTTATAAAGACGCGTGGCGCCGATCAATAAAGAGAGACTTCTCTCTCTCTCTCTCTCTCTCGCTATCACCTTTCTCTTGCCTGTTTTCCCGCGTTTTCACAGGCTGTGAGGAGCAAGAGGACAGGAAAGAAGAATTACATATGATTCGGTCGACAGGTAAAGCCGTTGTTATCGAAGAAAGTGAAACGAAAACGAGTAAAACGGTATCCACTTTTCCGAACCAATCTCTCTCTCTCTGCTCTGCTTTATTGCCTCTCTCATGGGCTCTCTTTCCACCTCATCGTCACTCCTTTTTTGTACGGAATATTCCAATTCCGTGTTTTAGATTCCTGAGCCTCTTCCTTCCTGATTGAAAATGGTTGAAATCGGTCCTTAGATCTCTAAAGGAAAAAAAATTTATTATTTATATTTAATTAATAGAAAAAGAAAAGAGAAGAAAAATCTTTTTATTTCTTATATTTTAGGCGAGATTTATTTTTTAACATTAAAAAAAAAAATTTACCACTCTCATGTGAATTATGAAATTCATGAAATTAATAATCTTTTTTAGTTTAGGGTATTACCAAACATAATGAGAGTTTCTTAAACTAAGAAAATAGTATAATTTATATATATATTTTTTCTTAGTTATCAAATATAACATCAGTGATCCAATCCCAAAACCTCTTAAAATCGGTCACTCTGGAATTTCAATAATTGGTATTTGTTAATCAATTTCAATTTTAAATTAATTAATTTAAAAATAATTGATTTAAACTGATCGAATATGAATCAAATATGAGTTGAGTATGGATTCAAATTACAATAGTATCCCTATTGATAGTAGTAGTAGTAGTAGTAGGGTGGGTAGAACTTATTATTGGATATTTGTATGTAGGTGAGGACTGAGGAGTGAGTGAGGAGTGGTCCATGATGTAATGAATTTTCACTCATTAGCACACCGCACCTCATGTTACGTGTGGAATCAAAACAACGTACGGTGTATGGGTCAATAGTCATGGCCGGGTGGCTTTGGCTAACCACCAACTGTTTTACACTAGTGTGTTACACTTGGCAGGTTTCGTACGTGAGATGTCCTATGTCCCAGTGACCACTGGAGCCCACCTCGATTTATTTATTTATTATTTTTTTTTTTTTCAAGGTTTCGTTTCTTGTTACCTTGGATGGTTACATTAAGTCTGTCACCATGACGATGCTATCCACTGTAATTTAGAGAAAGAGAACGTTATATGCTTATGTTCCCAATCTTTAGGATCATCCTCTATGATTTAATACAATCGATACCGATAAGAATGACCAAAATCGATACAAATTGACCAATATTAATAATCATGTTTGGGAGTGCAATACATGATTTTAGGTATTAGTCTCAGAGTGCCCGACTTATTTCATACTGTAGAAATGCAACTATCAAACGATAAAGAAGAAAATGGAAAAACAAGAATAAGCAATGCACATAGATTTACGAGGTTCGACAAGATTGTCTATGTCCTCGGTGAGATGAGATCTTATTTTCATTATGAATGGAGAATATGGTTACAACGCTCGTCCTTACACCTCTCAGTATTGTTTGTATTGCAGAGAAAGAAAACATTGCTACAAATATATAGCGAAAAAATCATACCTCAAACACAAAATTCTAGCGGGGAGCTATGCCCCCTACACCCTAGCTATGTAGGGGGGCCTCCTGCCCCCTTGCAACCTCCACGGGACCGCCGTCATTCCTGTCGAGGCGCCTGCACCAGTACTTCTTGGATTAAACTGTGACAGAATACATGACATCGTACACCAATAGTTGTGTCTTTCTTGTTTTTGAGAAGTAAGTATAGAGATTCAAGTTGTGGGATCCAAGTTCATGTTTGATGAGTCTCACAGGTGTAATTGTCAAAAATTTCCTATGGTATCGATATCTTTGAGGGAGCAAAACTATCTGACATAGTCCAATACCATCCCATATCCAATATGATACCTGTTACATACCTAGATATCGATTCACTTATGAGTTTAGATTCGTTACTAGTACGATTACTTAGTTGTACAAGTTAACATCCAACATCTATCCCATTCTCTGTCATTATAAAGGTGAAAAAGCTAGGATATATGAAATAGCAAATTGAATATATGTTAGACGCTGATATCAGATGATTTAGGAGCAGCTGATCATTTCTCCACCAATACACGTTACCTAGACAAAACCATGGACTGTAACAGTTTCAAAATTTTCATCAATTGTAAACGTGAAGCAAGCATCAAAGTCAAAGTCAGCAGGTTTAGCCGATCCTGTCACGAGGGTTACACAACACATGAAGCAAGAGGAACGTGTAACACATATCATCCTTAGCCAGTATCAGTTTCAGTGATCTACTACTGTTAAAAGAGGAGGATTCTCTCCACCGAACGGCTAAGTGCAATGCACCAACAAGCAAAAACAAACTCAAAATGGGTTTCCTTGATCTAATACTAATCTTGTCTTTTTCATTACCATTTAGAGAACCCAGCTCATGATTTTAAGAAGCCAATTGTAACAAGAAAACTATGAATAGTTTTGAAGAACAAATAATTATCGAAAAAAAATAAAATTTTCTTTATCGGTGGCTAAACGATAGGATCGATAATCCAGATGTAACCTTCTTTTTCGTCATCTCTCCCCTCGTGTGTTTGCAATGGTCACGTTTAATGGATTTTCATTCACTATGGTCATTGGAAAATTTGATCCATTTTAATATATTACTTTTTTTTAGGCTAAACATTTTGTCACCTAATGAGGAGATAATCACATTCAAAATGATGATGATGATCTTACTATTGTGGGATCAAAATATCATTCCTAGGTTGAATCAAAGGGTCAAAGCTTATTAAAGAGATTCTCTCTTTATCGCGGGTGAAAGAAAACTCAATCCTCCTTTAAATGCAAAAAACGTAAACAAGAGAATCACGGAACTGTGAAAATCATTTATTGGGTATTAACAAAGAAATTTTCTGGTTGTTCATTCCTCTCTCTCTCTCTCTCTCAAAAGAAGGGCCTTATCCAGTTCTTTTCTTTTTTTGGGTGAAAAAAAAAAAAAAAATAAACCCATTAGATAAACATAAAATATATTATCAATATATTTCACATAAATAAAGAGGAAGAATAAAGAAAAGGGTCAACCTAGAGATAGGTTTCCCGAGCATATCACATTTTATTGCAGCCCCGACCATCATTTATGTGAATTTGTAATATATTTTTGGGAGTGGGTTTCCTAAAAGGTAGCATGACACTTGTGTCAACACGGGGATTAATAGGAGCACACATAAAAGCATCAATAGTGATGAGATTTCTTTTTCTCATGAGGGTAGGGTGGTTATTTCGTCTTTTCTTGAGTCTTGGTGTAGAAGCCATGCTGCTTTCTAGGCTTCCTTTTCCCATTTTTCTTATTGATACCTACTCTTTCCTATTCTATGGGAGGAAAGGTGAGATCCACGAGGTTTGAACCCAAGACCTCAATGCACCACACTCTACCAAGTGCGCTAGGCATTTGTTCTCTGTACTATTTTGTTTTCTTTCTAAGTGTCACTTTGCCTAATAATATGTAACACTTCACTGATTCTTACTTGACAATGTGTATAAGTTAGTTATATTATGTGAAAAATGACCTATATCCCCATTCAATTGTCAAATTTTAACCCAAAATAAGTGGATCAATCTTTGATTCAAAAAATGTAAAATAAGATTACAAAAATACCATTAGATATAAATGATTATAAAAAATACAAATTAACATTTATTTATTTATTTATTTATTATTATTATTTTTTGAAATTTAGCCACTCCCTCTACTTATTTTCAGCCGAAATTGCACCTAAGATATCTATTTGCCTAGTCCTTACTCACAAGGATTTATCCATGTACAATCATATGGTAAGTAGTGAAGCATTACACTGTACTAGGCATAGTGACATATTGAGTTCTCTTATTGTATTTTTTGTAACTAAAATTTGGATTATTATTTTTATTATGTATTAAAGGAATTATTTGCTACACACCTTTCAACTAGGGATGTAAACGGATAGTCAAAAATCCGAATTTGGTTCACATCTATGTCCGTTTAGGGGTATTCGTATTAGATCAAAGGATATCCGGATTCAAATTTGAATTATCCACAAAATAATTAGTTGATCTGATTAGATAATCAATAAATGATTTTGATGACTCTTGAAGTTTAGACATGTTCTAGAGAAAGAAGAAAAAAGTTAAAACAACTTATACAGAAGGTTTGAAAGCAATTTGTATTTATTGGGGGGATTTTGATGATTCTTGAAGTTTAGACATGTTTTAGAGAATGAAGAAAAAAGCTAAAACAACTTATACAGAAAGATTGGAACCAATTTGTATTTATTGAGGGGAGGAAAATCCGGATTACACAAGTTAGAGATATAAATGGATAATTGAAAATCGAAATTCAATCCGCATTCGTATCTATATCCGTTTGGAAATGTCCATTATATATTGATCACATCCAATCCGTTTCCCTACTTCCAACTATGTGAACTGTGGACTTTTTCTTTTTTCCTCTTTTGAATTGAAGGGAAGAATTAGTGATTCATTCCTAAAAACTTGTAGTGCTAAAATAGCCAATTAATGGACAACCCTCAAGGCTGTCTCATAAGAAGAACGTGTGAAGTACTACAGGAACTGAAGGAAGAACTTTGAAATTTTGAAACCAGAGGCCCACATCTTCATTAAGTCAGTGAAAGTGATAATTCGAATATTGGAATTTTATAGTTAGTCCAGGAATTGGAATATTGGATGGCTATAGTTAGTCATGTACAGCTATCCTTTCCATATTTATCAGATTCTGGACTTTGGAGGGATTGTGCATCTATGGAAATCTTTTGAATAGGGCATGTATAGAATCTTACAACTCATCTTTATAAAAGAGGGAAAATATTTTAGCACACCCACCTGTGGGGGAAGATTGGCAAGCTTATGTATTTTTGCCAAGTGAAAGAGTAATTTAGAAATGTTAATAGTTGGATATTTAGAAAATGACGTAGGTTGATTAGATCCACCAACTCATAAAGTTTCAGTCCCATCTGATTTGCCACATGGTAGTTATTGTACGGTGTGTTTTCTTCTTCCAAGTAAAGATGTGTTAAGATACCCCAAGGGGTTAGCACAGTTGGCTTGGAGGGGACATGAGACTCCACCTTAGAAAGCGAGGTCTCGTGAACAAAACTTCGCCGTTGCATACTTCCTTGGGGCTACCCACTTGAGGTTCACTAGGTCCAGAAGCGTTCGGTTTGTACGTGGCACTCCCTTGCCAAATTTTCGGGGTCAACATATTTGAACAAAAGATGTTAGGTGGTTTGACCTAATATTTGCCATGTGGTAAATCAGTTAGGGCTCAAATTTTATCTACAAGTTAGTCATGATACCTTGGTCAATCAGAGTAGGCAATAAAGCTTCAAAGATTAATTACATTTTTAAAATAAAATGAATAATTTATACAAGAGAAGATATGAATCAATTCAACTGATATTTATCAGTCCAATATCAAGTAATGATCAACATAATTATGTTTATAGTGTATGTGGTATCTGAATGAGTTTCGATCGTCTCAAAAATCAATACAGTATCAAGTCACCCATGACAAACAGAAATACTCCTTATTTTCCATAAAATAATGATTTTTTTTAATTTATTTTTTACACTTGATCAGTACCATTCAATCAATATAGTATGGATCAAATATCAAATCGAAAACATGTAAAATCAATACAAATGATCGGATCCAATACTAATACTTAGAACGATCATGATAATACTCGATACCGTGTTTTATAACATTGGGTATTGGCATAAAAGCTTTCATGGGGAACCAACCATAAGAAAAGTCTATCACGGTGGGAGGACAGAAAAGCAGTTCTTCCGAATAAGGAAAATCTAACTAGACTGACGATGACAGTCTCTCTCTCTCTTTACTGGACTGACCAACCATCAGAAAAGTCTCTCACGAATTGAGTAGAATGGATCGTAAGAAAAGGAAAGAAATCTTTACAAAAAAAAAAAAAAAATCTCATGGACAGAAGCCCTGGAAAAGCGGATAATTTCAACTTTTTTCTTTAATTTTTATTTAATTTATTTGAAAAGAAATTTTGTTTTACTGATTAGAAATGGGCATTTCCTTAGTTACTGTTCTCTTTACTTGGAAGGTTTCACATTCCTTGTTTTCTTTGATGTGGATTGGGGTTTCTGGAAGTATTTGAGGAAGCCACCCCTCCATTGTCTCTACTCCCTATTATATAATCCCTGTCCTCTAATTGAATTTGAACTCTACTGGTGGGACTTCTCTTCTTCTTTTTGTTC
The DNA here is from genome assembly GCF_013358625.1 of Macadamia integrifolia. NCBI lineage: Eukaryota > Viridiplantae > Streptophyta > Magnoliopsida > Proteales > Proteaceae > Macadamia > Macadamia integrifolia. The sequence continues at coordinate 5,126,455 of NC_056568.1, read as the reverse complement.
TTCTTCTTCTTCTAGAGAGAGAGAGAGAGAGAGAGAGAGAGAGAGAGAGAGATGGAGGGGATTGCTTCTGTTTGGAGCTACCAAGAGGTGGACTTCTAACTTTCCATTTCATCATCTGATACTCTTGTTTCAATCATTTAGTATACTGTGTAATTGGTTTTCTTCTCCATTAAAGAAACTTTAGCTTCATGGGTTCTTTACGATTTTTTTGCTTTGTTCAATTACGTGTTTTTTGATAATATATATAAATTTTTTCCATTATGTTGTTAGTTTTACTATCTTATCTGTATCGGTCAACTCTGCAAAGAAATCTGGAATAGTATAGAAGTTGAATTGATGGGTTTCAAGGGGAATCCATACTCTTATTTATCCATAATTTCTAATTTTTTGAGTAATTTCTGAGAATGGCTAGACCCCATAAGGCTGCATTCTCATTGCCTCTTTCCCAGAATAGTTACTCTGTTTTTGAGTTCGGATCTGTAGAAACTGATGTGCTCTCTTCTTCTTCTTCTTCCTTCCCCTTCTTAAATCTACATCCTTAATGAACCAATACATTATGCAGAACTTGGGTTAGTATCTGAATCTTCTGATTTCTGTGTACAGGGCTTGGGTGATTTAGTAGAACCGTTGTTCTTAGGATGATTTTTTTGTTAGTGATGCTTGAAAAAGAAGCACAAGTTTTTTTCTGGGTTGTATAGTAAACTGATGTATCTATTAAGCTCCTTAATGTGCATTCTGTCTTTAATAAGTAGGAACAGGATTGTGCTTCTACTCCTTCCGCCTCCCCTTTTTCTTTTCCTTTGGTGAATAAGATTGATATGGGTTTGGCCCCCTCTTTTGGATTTATGCTCATGAGGGTTCTATTTTCTTTCTTTGTTTCTTCTTTAAATTGTTTCCAATCTAGTTGAAATGTGTTTTAGGTTGTTGATATTGATCCAAATTCTGAATTTTCAAGGGATTGTCTTTCAAGTTCTCTGAATTCCCATTTTAAGGAAATTTTCATTTGTGGTGTACCCGATAGAAGGTTCTGCTTGTCCCCATGGCAAGGACTTTGGATTGCTGTCAGCAAGTCGTGTAATCGAATCCTGCACTCACCCTTCTTCTAATCCTCCTACTACTCACTTCTCGAAAATAAAAAGTAATAAATAAAATTTCCATTCTGAGCTTTCATTCTGATCTTCCAGTGACATTCAATCTACACCATTCAAGTAGTCTTATTAGAATTTCAATGGTTCTTGTTTCCTCTAAAATTGCTTAAGTCAATGGTGATTTTGGTTTAAAAAATATTTTCATTCTAAAAATTACTATAAAACATTATTCTTATCTCTCTTTCTTTGATAAAGGGATTGAAAAGATAATGAACAAATAAAGGGTTTGACAATATGAGGCTTTGGATCTCCAGGGTCCCATGCAAGTGACTAGTGAACTCTTAAATCTTGAAAAAGTCATACAGTAGTTGGAACTATTGGTTTGCCAGAGATCGACTGTTATACTTGATTTGTAGATTTTCAAACTTGCCTTTGTCTGTATTTATGATATTTATTCCCAATTTTGTGCAATCCATCTTTGCTTTTACTACAATGTGAGATTGTGGTTCAAATAAATTTAACTACCATTCTTCCTTTGTCTTTTTTAAAGAAGTGTGTACCCAGTGCACGATGCTCCTGCCACTGCTGGGTCTGGGGAGGGTCATAGTGTACACAGCCTTACCACCCCTTTGTGGAGAGGCTGTTTCCCGAATTTATGTGGACAGTTCAGTTTGTTTTATTAACTTGTTTCTTTTCTAACAGAGTATTAATGAGCTGAAGAACAAGCTTATCTTCACTATGTATGAACTAGAATCTACAAGGATAGATGTGAAGGAGGAGATGAGAAAATATGAGGAGTACACAAAGCAACTTCTTCAACTCCTAAATGCTGCTTACCGTGAAAGAGATGAAGCACGAGATCAGCTGCAGAGATTATTAAGCAAAATCATGCCAAATAGCACAACCGAAATCTGTTCTGTTTTCACAAATCTTCAATCTGAGAACCCTTCATTGAAAACCAAAGGAACAAATTCAAGCTTTACAGAATCGGATAGTCTATCTGAGGCATACAATCATCACTCCAATGGTTCCACCCCTGTAGATTCATTCATTGATCAGGTTTCTTCTCCGGAAATGTCAAACATGAATATTAGTGAATCAAGTAACCCAAGAAAGGCACAGCAGCAAATCATTCAAGAGTCTAATCTCCCCAAGTCAATTAGCATCTTCTCTTCAGGAAATGTATCTGCATCAATTAGTACTATGTCTTCAGGTGAACACAATGTTGATCATTCTTCATCAGTAATTGATAAACTCATTAAGGGAAAACCTCTCCCTCAAAAAGGAAGGTTTTTACAAGCTGTAATGGAAGCAGGCCCGCTGCTTCAGACACTACTTGTTGCAGGACCGCTTCCTCGATGGCAAAATCCTCCACCTTTGCAACCATTCCAAATTCCAGCTGTGTCTATCAAAGGCTCTGATCCTGAAAATGTTGATCAGAAACCAATTACAAATTCGAATTACGTGGCTCAAGGTTTGTTAACTTCATCATACCCTGAAATGCCGTCTCAGATCTGCTCCACTCCTGTGTTGAACTTTTCATGCAGTCCGCGTTCATGTCTAGACAATGGGGTGCTATCATCTACTGCAATGAATCGAGATTTTCCCCACAGAGGAATCAGGACTGGGAAGAGACAGGGACTCCAATGAGATGAAGAAACCTTCATCTCCTCAGATGGACATGACCCATACTTACTTATCTTCTGTATAAAATACAAATGCTGGTGGTAGAAGTAGAATATATATATTTTTCAATTTCAATAACTTACTTTAGCTCATTTTATTTACTAATAAATTAGACAATCTCAGTTACTATTTTGTATGTCTGCCTAATACTGGTGTAAGCAATAATTGGTAACTGGACTTCTTAAGATACAGGAAAACAAATTTTTTCTTTGTAGAACTGTTAAACAGATGTTAATTTTCCAAAATCACAGAGGGAAGTGTCATCCCTGTAAAACTATCTTCCTTTTGGATTGATCAACTATGAAGACACTGTAATTCTAGTTGCTGCGTCGAACCCTGGGTCATCAGCAGAATCAGAGTCAGGAGCCTCAATGTTGGGAATTCATTCTGGTATATCTGGGATGTAACTTGTGCTGTCTTCATTAGCTATAATTTTTATGGAAGCCTCTTGCAACTGAAGAGAAAATTCGAAGTTGCACAGAACATCTCCCATTGTTGGTCTTTCAATCATGTATTCAGATTTCAGACAAACACTTCTCTTCTGTCTCACTAGACATGGATTATCTCCTTGGGGTCCCGACACCCCATGGTTGGTGTAAGCTGGGGTGGGTTGGTTGTTACCTGCAGGGGAGGGGATCCAGACTCGCCAGGGAAGTGCATGGCCCATTAAGATAGTTTGACCTGTTCCCTGGGGATAACCGGATTAATTTCAGGATAAGCACACTACCCTAAAGGAATAAACATCAAACTCCTCTGTTAGTTGTTGCCTATGGAAGTATTCTTATCAAGAGACCTAAGGCATTATTTCACAGTGCTTGCATGAGTCTGATCCAATGTGAGACATTGCTAAGACAATTCAAAATCTGCTACTTTTGCGCGGCGAGGTTCTTATCAAGCAGGATTTGGTTGCCTTGACATCAAGATGAATTATACTCTCAACTGCAACAGCGTGAAGTTATTGCAAACCTGTTGCTGCCTCAAATCTCAATCCTCACTTTCCAGTTAAGTGGTGAGGGCTTGGAACCAGACGGGTGTTTCCTCAGAGGCCCATCTGCCATGAACTCAAAAACTAGATCATCTCATTGAGTTCCTCACAATAGCCTATAAGAGACATAAGGTGTTTCTATCTAAGCTTGGGCAGCAAGCATCTCAATTTCTGTCCTGAACTTGTCAATTCTTGGGCTTCTCTGGTTGACGGAAATACAAGCAGAAATCAGAAGCCATGGGAGCCAAGCAGATTGCAGATCTTGCCATTGCCAAGCAAGATCATGCCATTGCTCTTTACTTTTTGTTTTGCTTCTATGTCACTTCTTTGGTTATAATTCTTAAACACAACGTTCAGATCAGATATCTCTTTGAACCAAATCTCACCTGAACTGATCTTTAAATTAGGAGCATCAAGTTGCACCATTAGGGAGTCTTATATCAGTTTCATATTCTTATCAAAAGTCATCTCTGCTCACTATTTTGTGGAACTTACATGAACATATGTTTGATGAGATGATATGTCATTGATTCATTCAGTTGCGAAGCTTCCTTTTGATTTAATCGTAATTTACATGCTATCATTTTATTTACTAGATTGTTACCATGTCTCCCAGAAACGCCTATTAAACAAACTCCATATTATTGTCGTATGCTTTTTCTGGTCCATATAATACCCGTATGTATTCGTATCCCTTTTTCTGTGGTACCCAAAAGACCATAAAGGAATATCCTCAGATTAGGAAGACCAATTTGGACCACAATCTACTCCGAGATCATTGAAAAGTAGGCAGCCAAGTCCTCTATTTTAAGAGTCCAAATTTTCTTTTTTAATGAAATTGGATTGGTTGTTAACTTAAACGTTGAAAATCAAACAATTAATGTCGGTTGATAATGACCTTAATTTTTTTTTTTCCATTGATTGTAGTGCTTGTGGTATTAAGCTATTCAACCAATCAAATGGTTATGGTCATACCTGACAAGTACAAATCTCCCTTCAAAATGCCCTCTCTCCCGTTTCATTCCAGATCTCCCACCATTCCTGGAATCCAATCTCGGGATATGTGACCCCTTTGACATTTCTATTGACGGATCAAGCCATCCCTTCATGAATCTCAACTCTTTAACAAATTCACAATTTTCAGGAAAAAAAAGAACACGATCAACTATTAACAAGAAAGAACACTACCCAATAACATATACATATGCCAAGACACAGCGGATACAAAAAGACTATGCTGTCATTATTCTTGGAACATGCTATGAACCATCTCTCTTTTAAATGCCCAGAGAGTTCTAGCCATTTTAAGTAAGAAAACCAGGATTAAGTAGCCCCCCCCCCCCCCTCTTTTAATACAGCATTCAAGAGAGCCACTCTAAAAAACGTACAAAACTAGTACAGCTTCAATCTTAAAAGGAATTAATTCAGGCCTTCCTTAATAGTGTTCGAAGCCGCACAAGAAGCAAAACACAACTGATGTTGCTGGCGTGTGAGCATCTTTATTTTGCTTAACAAAAAAAAATAAAGATGCAGGAATAAAGGCATTCTCATCCAATTACACAAGTGCACAGAATACAATTGAGTACTATTAGAAACATAAAACTAAATTACATTGCGTATAAAGGTTATTTATGAAAAAAAAAAAAAAAAATCACCATGAAAAAGGGCTTGCTCCCATCAAGAAAATTTCATTTTCTACATCTCTCACCCACTGACAGACTTGGTTGCAGGTATTGATAGCGGAAGCCTGCATTTCAATAAGAGTATTCAATGAGGAAGGGAAAAGAAAAAAAATGGGTGCATGGGTGGGTTGGAGGAGAAAAAGGTTTAAATAATGAAAATGTGAATATTCCAGACAACCAGAACCAGTTTATAAGGTAACGTTGACCAGTCACCAGAAAAGTTGCAGAGCACATTCCTTTTGTATATTACACAGGTCGAACATCAATTTCTTTAGTGTTAATGCAAGGACAGGACCCAGTTCCCTCATTGCTTCCAACAGAAAATCAAATCATCCATTTCTTTGGATGTTAATGTAAGGACAGATGCAGGTCATTTCTCATTTCCAACTGAAAATCAAATCTACAAGTACCTGCAATCAGGTTTTTGCATAGAATAATAGTTTGGTCCTTCCATTAAACCTGGCAACCAGGATTCATTCAGGACAGCACAAGAAGACAAGCCAGCAAGTGAATGGTTATCTTGTATGACCTGAATCTGGAGAACACAAGTCCTGGCTGCTGGCCAAAGGGAAGTTTTTACATGGATGTCAAAGAAAAAAGTCCCACCCACACCAAAAACCCACCCCCCCCCAAAAAAAAAAAAAAAAAAAAAAAAAAAAAAAAAAAAAATTCTAGGAAGCATCAACATAGAAGAGATATAATCAATCAAAAAACAAATGAAGGAATACCAACTGTACAATCGGAAATACATAGTGCAAAGCCTACAATGGATGGCCACCCATAACAAGGGAAACTATTAACATTGCAAAAAATACAAAAATTAATTCATTAATTGATAGGGGCTTTCACTAGAATAAGATGTTCAAGAACAAAGCAGAAATACCCCAACTGACAAAATCTGCAGAGAAATGGAGAAATGCGCGACAAGTGCATGTCTAGTCACTAGTGCGATGAGAGAATCCCTTGGTCTACAATCTCTCCTGTCCATCCATTGGACTGGAGGAATCCTCACAACCACTGATGGAAGCTTCTAGGCTTGACATAGCCCAGCCTGAAGTAAAGAGTGCAGGACAAAAACGTTTAGACCATGAACTGATGTAAGCTCGGGCAAAATAGTTGTTGTGCTAGGATGAAAAATGGATTGAGGTGATTTATCTGAGAAATTGGGAAAGAACTTTAAAATCAAAAAGATGATAACGGTAGCATGGATGAGTCAACTGGACCAACTGGTACTCGATATATAAACATTAAAGGATTAATCTCATTGTTGGAGATGAAAACCAGATCTAGTTACCAGAGAGAGAGAGAGAGAGAGAGAGGGATTCCTAGCCCAAGGTCATTAGCGGTTTAGCCTTCCACCATTATGGGCTGATTCATCCCATGGTGAGTGTGTTTATCTCATAAATTACATCAACATGTAAAGCCATGAATATAACTTCACCTTGAAGACTACTTACACTGATGCCAGATCATATGAACGATACAATGTCCATCGACATTATTTTTCTTCGATTCCAGATAAAATAATACTATAGGTAACATGGTTCAAGATCTCGGTTTCACAAGTTTCCAAGACAAAACCCCTAGTCAATATGGTACTCGGTTCTGGTATCGACCAAGTTTCCATCAAATTTCAAATATTTCGTCAGTTTCGACCTAGTTCGACCGAAACTGTTTGAAGTAGACACTTAAAATACCCCCACCCCATCGAAACATGTCTCATTTCGTGGGGTTTCAACCGAGAGGTGCATATTTCGCAGGTTTCAACTCCTAAAAGCTATAATACACCAAAAACTTTGATTTTTGGCTCAAATCTCTTCATTGTCCATTTGCTTTTTTGCATTGTGATCAGCATTCAACACTTCTACACCTTGGATTGGAAGATTGGAGCTTGAAGGTAAAACCAAATTTTTTTTGGAACACACTAGTAAACATGGTAGATTTGTTTCAAGTTTTTATATGTTAGACGGAATGGCCCAATCTACGACTTCACGGAGTCGGATTATTTTTTAGATAGTAAATATTTTAGATTTTTTTTTTCTATTCTAATGTAAGTTTTGGTTGTTTTAACTTTTAATAGCTTAATTAAATTTCCAATACCTCAATTACATGTAGACTAGTGTTTATAATAAAGCTAGTGTACAACATCATTCAACGTACACTAGGAAACTTGGGTAGTTGGGTCAAAACCACAAATACCATTTTGGGTGTTTATTTTCGTGAAACTAATTCATGGATTATGTTAAAAAATAGGCAATACAGAAAAAATCAGGACAAGAAAAAAACTTGGCCTTGAAACCAAGGCTTCGAGTTGGCCCTGAAAAAAATATAAGGTTTCAACTGTTTCGGTCGAATCCTGTAATATCTCAGTTTCGGCCATGTCTCAAACCAGCCTCAAAACTGAGATGTTACCCTTGATAGGAACAAGAACATATAAAATACTCATATATAATAAGGGCCATTTGAAAATGTGAAAGAAGCTAACCTTGTCAGCCAGAGGATCAAATGCCGCATAAAATTCAAAATCCTGAGTGATCCAGCATAAAAGAACTGCCACACAGCACCAATCCATCAGAGTCATCAATGAAAAACTTACGTTGCACATGGATAACAGGGCTTGAGGACAACACTATACACAAACTGATTTTCATAAGATAGTGGAAATGTAGAATTTTATTAAATAAAATGTGGTAATTTTCCACTTATTAGACATTGATGGTAAACTATCAGAAAAACATCAGTTTCAAAAACATTGCGATGTAGATAAGTCACTTGGGCTTATTTTATTGCAAATAAGCCTTGGGTTGTGTTATGTATGTGTTGGGCCTTTGATCCCATGGGTTTTCTTTGAAATGGGTCACTTTAATGGGCCTAAAATATGGGTAGAAGGTAGGAAAACGAGATTTTATTCATTAGTTTAATTAGTTGCTATTTAATTGAATAAAGGCCCATTAGGCCATTAGTTAGTTGTAAAGTCCTATATGGACTATTAGTTAGTTAGTCCTACTCCATGTTGGAGTCATAAAGTCAAGTCCTAGTCCTATTTTGAATTCCTAGTTGTAGTAGGAGTGTCTAGTCCTATTGGGAAACTGGCTCCTAGTTGTAGTAGGAGTGTCTAGCCCTATTGGGAAACTAGTTTCTAGTATTAGTATGATTGTAAACTTCCCCTCTATAAATAGAGAGGCATATGTACCATTATTGGACAGATTTGAATGAAAGAAAGTTTGCAACTACATGCTTAGAGCAGCTGAGATAGCTGTGGGTGAGAAGCCCAGGCTGAGATAGCCACTTCCTTTATTCTCTTTCACCCTTCTCAACCCCCCCATCTGTTTTATTCTTCTTTTTTATTTTATTTGCTGTAACATTCAAGAGGTATAATTCAGATTCTGATAAGTCTCCAGAAATCAGAACCGATCAGCAATCCTAGTGGGAATAGGAGAGAGATCGATCTCCTCTCTTAGAGATCGATCTCCTCTCTTTCTCTCTTATGTACTCTGTTCAGCCAGGTCTTCAATCGGGGTATTCCAGGCCTCATAAGGGTCCCACGATCCTTACCTAGTCACTGTTGGAAGCATTGTTCTTGAAGGTTCTTCTTAGTTTTCTCTCCTAGGTTAGAAAATTAAGAAAACTTGTAACTTCACAACCAGCTGTCAGAATCCTCTCAACTTTGGGGGTTTTTGTACCCCCTCCCTAGGGACTATCTACGCCCAAGAGTGCAACTCAATCGAACTCTTACAGCCCTGGCCGCACCTCTCTCTCCAGCTCTATAACAGGTCTTTCTCTCTCCTATCGGGTTAGGTTTTGGACTGGTTGTGCTCCTATATGGGTATTGTATCCTTAGGGATTTATTTGATGGTATTATTTCTTTGTTTCTTACACCTATTTGTATTGTTTGGGGTTATAAATTGCGGAGTTAGTTACTTGTAATCTACTCCTGCATTACATTGGCTCAATAATACGACACAGAACCTGCACTTCCCTACAATCCATGTAAAACATCAGTTTGAAGCAGTTTGAGCAAGAAGCCAAGAAGGGGCTCCAACTAAGCATTGTGCTAGAGAAACCATGCATGACAGATTCATTAGGGCTAATTTTTATTCCAAAATTTAAAAGAAAATGTGATGAGACACGCAAACTTTTCCTTCCTTTACACATTTGTCATAATGTTTTCTCAGAAATTGCATTGCATTTTCCATCTCATTTTCCCTTCTGAAATTGGAAGCGCCAAAGTTTGTACTTAAGAATTCAGAGACCCCTCTCTCTAAAACTCACTGATGGGCTCACGGGCAGCTGAACTCCACTTTCCAAAATTGTCCATAAAAAATATTTGAAATAGGCCGTACTTCCTTGCATCCATTATGAAAGCTTTCTAATAGTATCAACTCAGAGGCTGCTTCTCAAACACCTCACGTATGATTTCCATCTAGGATTACTTAAGGCCTGCACGATAACCATTCTGTTTCTAGGCTAAATTTCTATCCAGCAATGACTTTTTGTATTTCTGTTTATGGGCCATATTTCTGGGCAAAAAAAGGCATTTGATAACGTGTAGTAATTTCTATTTCTGGGCTAGAAAAGAAATGAGTTTGTTAAGAGGATATTAATTTTTGTGAATGAAACCTATATAAATTTACAAAACGTCATTCAATACCCAAAATTTTGGCATAGACAATGGTGGTGGCAGTGATAGAGGTGGTGGTGGTGTGGCGGTGGCGGTGGCGGCGGAGGAGGAGGAGGTGGTGGGGGTGGTGTTGGCGGTGGAGAAGGTGGTGGAGTGGTGGATGACGTTGCATTGGATATGTTTTATTTTTAACATGAAATTACTTCTTTGCCCCTATTTCTCCCTCTTGTTTCTGGGATAAAGAAGTTCCTAAAAGATGCTTCTTTTTTTCTATTTCTCTTTCTCACCAACCTTTTGGTCCCGATTCATTCCCATAAACAAAAAAATGAACCGGAATTAGCAAAAGGATTTCTATTATTTTTTGTTCCTAGAAACAACAAAAAAATTGAGAAATAAAGAAATATAATGGTTGTCAAGCAGGCCCTTAATAGAAAATATCAGTCCAGGATACAATCTGTAGTTTTTGAGTCATGGAAAATTGAAGGCCTATAAGCATGGCTTTAATACATATATGTTTTGGCCCTTACTGATACAATATAGAAGTGTGACAAAAAAAAAAATACTTATGTAGAATTGTATCGACCGTATTGAACCAATACATACCCTCTAATACATATTCTCCCACAACCCAAAAGTCTCAAATTTAGAAAGAAAACTTCACAACTTTTTGCCAAAATCCAATTGGGGATCCCATCTACACTCAAAAACGACATAGGAGTGATTAATCCCCTCCCAAACCCAACCCCCCAAGAAAAAAAAAAAACAAAAAAAACAAAAAACAAAAAACACTAGTTCTGCATATATCATAAACATGCCCATCATGCATATCAAAGGGTATCTTAAGAATATCAAGCATCTCTTAGAATCTCCGTCTTTTAAAATCAGCTTTACTATAGGCTGCCTGATATGGAAACTCTAAAGCTTGCACATAAGATCATGCAGTTACAAGAATTCTGCTGCTGCCTCACCCCACCCCCCCACCCCACCCAAAAAGAAAATGAAACAAATAGGACAGTTTCAATCAGCAATAAGAAAAAAAAAAATTATATTGGTCTAGTCACTCAATAGTGGCTCCATTCAATTGATATATATATATATATATATCAATTACCCAAAAATATCTACTACATTAAACAAACCATCTTAAATCTAGGATGTAAAACACTATCCTATATAGAGATCCTCATTTTGGACCAATGTGCATAAAGAATTTTACTTTACCATTGTAAGAATCCAATAAATCCGATAATTTTACAAAATTCAATCCTACCTATCAATAGAACATCAGGTAGATGAAAAAGCTTCATCGGAAATTAAGAATCTAGTATCAAGATATGAATGCATACCATAGTTTTCATCTCTTCTGAACTGAGTTTTATGGGGCCCAGCTCCTTGATCATGCATGGAAGCATAAAGCTTTTGGTAGGCTCTATACAGTCTGCAACATAAGCATTCTATTACTAACCAATGGAACTATAGCATAAAGCATTTTCACAGTGAAAGAGTGATGCAGTTGCCTTGGCTTGGGGGGACTAGAATGATCCTCTTTGGAGACCTAAGCCGAGACACAACCAACCCAACCCAAGTTTTTTGTCCAAAGGAGGCTGGTAGACCACATAGGAGTGATGTTTTATTTTCTATTTTCTTATTTGGGTAGATTAGGTAGGATATTATTTTGTGTTTCCAATTTGAGGTTATTCTAACATTTTATTAGAATAGGTTTTTATTTTTTTAGAGTTCTTTTCTTTTTATTTATATGTAATCCGATGGACAATTTATCATATTTTGATTATTGAGTGAGAATGAGATAAAGTTGGCTTACAGTGGTGAGTGCATGTTTTGCTGGTCGAGTTGGTCGACCGCTGTTACCCCTCTTCTACTCTCTTCCCTTCTCAGGTGTGATTCTTCCATACCCCCTTCCCCTTATTCTTTTCTTCTTTCTTCTTGTTCTGTTTCTTTTTCTCTCTTCCTGTATTTTTTCTTCTTTGCTGAAATATCTTGCCGGGCAGCACTACAACGTGGCAGAGAGGAAAAACTTACCAGACCATCATACCAGGTTGCTTGAACCTGAGATTCTGGGTAAAGGTTGCCACGCGGCCCACTCCATAGGCGACCCAAACCCTAGGGTTTCAAATTAAGTCCCTTTTAATGGGGAGATCTTTTCCTGCGACCAAAACAGAGTACAACCCTACCGCCAGGTCTTGTTTCAAAAATTTCTTACCAATTTTTGGGCTTTAGATTCAATTGTTTGTTGAGTTGATTTAATAGTCCGGCGGGTTAGGGGTCATCCATTGAAATTTCAGATCAAACTGAGTTTGTTTGGGAACATTTCTCAACCAAAAGCAGAGCTGTTCCATTGCCCTCTCTGTACAATCCAGAGGTTGAAGAAGCCTAATTTCTGGTATTTACAACTAAGGGCTTCTTTCTGATTTTATCAAACAGCCCTTCCCTTCTATGATTGATTCTGCTTTATTCCTGGTCGTTACCTTATTTCCAGAAATACCCTCCTCTTTGAACACATTTCTTTAAAGTATTTATCATTTTTTTTTCCAAAAAGGGCCTTACATTGTTCATAATATTTACAATTCTGCCACTACATTCTTGCTCTGTGTTATTTGGTGATTGGGTGGGACCATAAGCAATCCGAACCAGGTTTTCAAACTGGGATTGCCCTAGGCATTATCACTTATCCATTACCCACCACCCCCCCCCCAAAAAAAAAATAAATAAATAAATAATCTTCGAAAGATTTACAATCCATCACAAGGTTAATATAAGGTTTACTAGTATCACCTTTTTTGCTGGCTGGAACTGTTAATTGGCGATGAGAACTCTGAAGATACATACTGATCCAGGAAAATGCTTCGATAAATGAAATGCCAAAGTCCAGCAGGGCCACCAATTCCAAGATGTGTTTCTTTGAATCTTGGGAGAGATTCAGTTGATAGTCCCAAATGGGGAGACGAAGATCCCGAGCGTGGAGAAGGATCGACAGGAAGATCCTCAACTCGCATACCACCATCTAGCATGGATCTCTCAACTTCACTGAGAACATTTGACTTCAAAAGGACTATCTCCACACGAACCCTGCAAAATTATATTTCTTTTAGAGACCCAAAAAGAAACTAAGAAAGAAAAAAATGAAATTTGGGTAAGGATTAAAATTTGTGCCACAAATGAATCACACATTCACTTGCTTCTCTATCAAACAACTACTTTTAGGGAAAATTTTGTTTGGACCTACACTCGTACTTGACCAAGAAAGTGTAATTTTCTAAGAAAAGTTCAAAATTTGTTACATTAATTGAATTTTGTAATTGCTGACAAGTTCAACAATCCAGGCAACCCAAAAGTAAAATTTACTTCAACTGGCCACAGAACAATAACACATCACACTGATATACATAGCCATAACCCATTAGATAAGTAACTAGTGAAGTGACTGTTGGGGCTCTATCCAGAAGATCTGAGGGGAACATCGAAACAGTAAAACTTGCTTTTGGACAACCCAAGAAGTACCATAACATTTTAAAAATTCTAATTGAAGAACATACACACACTTTTCTCCCAAAACAATACAATGATCTACGACTGTTACTTCCCTCCAACCCACCCCCACCCCGCCACCCCCCGGCAAAAAAAAAAAAAGTGCCAACCTCGAACTCTGAGTCTGGACTGAACAAATTAGTTATCAAATGTACCATGTGCTGAGAATATAATAAAAGCAAGATGAAGATGAAGATTTATAATTGGTAAGGAAGCAAAACTTCTTTCTATTTTTGGCAAAAAGGCGTGCACTTGTCATCACAGAAACTATAGAGCTGTACTACCTGAGACATTGAATCTGATATTATTGATACAACATCATAGAAATAATTACCTGCAGTCTTTAAGATGATAGAAAGCATCAGAACTAGTAGTAAGCAACACCAAGTATGTATCTACCTGCCAAAAGATTATAAGTTCATATGAAGACTGGCACAATGGCATGTCCAATTATAAAATTGGTGCGAAAAGAGAAAGGGTAAAGAATGAAATGCAAACAATAATTTTCAGATGGAAAAACAAAAAAAAGACCACGGCTTTCATGATCAGTCAGAATCCTCAGGTTAAAACACAACCATTTAACCAGGATCCTTAAGGTGTGTGTAAAAAATAGGGCGTATAAAATAATATATATATATAATGAACACAAATCTTACTAACATCAAGGTAATGGACATATGCATACAGAAAGGCCATAGGATTATATCTTGGCAAGCAGATTGGTGAGAATGATTCGGAGGTCCTGCGCCAAACAAATAGACCATAATACAAGGTTAGAGACAATAAATAAAAGAAGTTTCAGACACGAGGAAGAATGAATACCAACAAAACCTCATTCACCAGTATATTGATGATGCTTCTAAATTTTTTCATATGTAACTGATGCAGATAAGTCATAAGTCACATAAAGGGCCTATTTTATTGGAAATAAGCTTTGGGTTGGGTTGTGTTTGTATGTGTTGGGACTTTGATACCATGTATTTTCATTGTAATGGGCCACTGTAATAGGCAAAATGGATAGAAGAAGGTAAGAATACGGGATTAGGCTTAGTTAACTATTTAAGTTTTCCTATTAGTATTATCCTTCTTCAACTATGTTTGGTAGTTAGCAATAGGATTTGATTTCATAGAAAGAATAGGATTTGATTTCCTAGTCAAATTAGGATTCTAACCAAGAGCATCCAAGACAATGTCACGTGGTGTATATGCTTTTCGCAAATGATATATTTTTGGTAGATGAGACAAAAGCAAAGGCTAACGCTAAGTTGGAGGTATGGAGATCAACCTTGAAAACAAGAGGCTTCAAGATTAGTAGATCGAAGACGGAGTATACTATGATGGATAACGATATGGTGAAAATCGAGAGAAATACTGCAAAGACTCCTTTAGATATATAGGGTCAACTATAAACAAAGAAGGTGACATAGAGGATGATGCTTTACAGAGAATCAAAGTGGGCTGGATGAAGTGGAGAGGGGCATCCAGAGTGTTGCGTGACCGACATATTCCTGTAAAGCTTAAGGGAAAATTCTATAGGACTGTTGTACGACCTGCTATGATGTATAGGGCGGAACGTTGGACAATTAAAAAGTGTCATAAAGAGAAGTTGTGTAGTTGAGATGAGGATGTTAAGATGGATGTGCGGCAAAACTAGGAAGGATAAAGTAAAAAATGAACACATAAAAGCTGATTTGGGAGTTGCCCCGATCAATGACAAGCTCCGAGAAAGTCATTTGAAGTGGTATGACCATGTCCAACATAGGCCTAGGGATGCTCCAATAAGAAGGGGTGATCTGATTTCGATTGAAGTAGCTCAAAGAGCTAGGGGCAACTCCAAGAAAGGATATTTTGTTCTCCCCTTCTGATCATATGCGTGTAGAGGCTTATACTGATGTCGATTGCGCTGATTCTCCGAATGATCGATGGTCCATGTTAGGGTATTGTACCTTTGATGGTGGAAACCTTGTTATGTGGGATAGCAAGAAGTAGGCGGTGGTGGCCTGATCCAGTGTAGAGGCAGAATTTCGAGCCATGGCGCATTGTATTTGTGAGTTACTTTGGCTTCAGGGACTTCTTCAAGATTTGGGAATGCCTATTCAATTGCCCACGATGTTGTACTGTAATGACAAGTCAGCCATTAGCATTGCACATAATCCAGTTCAGCATGATCGCACAAAGCATGTGGAGATTGATAGACATTTTATTAAGGTGAAACTAGTGCAAGGCCTTATCTGTATTCCTTTTGTGAGAAGTGGAGATCAGCTAGTAGATGTTCTTACAAAGAGGCTTAGTAGTAAAGTTTTTCATCATATTTTGTGCAAGTTGAGCATGTGTGACATACATGCACCAACTTGAGGGGGTGTTGTGGTGTGGGTATAAGGGTAGATTTGTTCATAGGGGCATACTTGTCTTTGTACACATAGCCCTACTGTTATAAATAAAGGAGGGCTGGTGTCAATTGACACAAGTCACAATTCCCGAAATCAACAATACTAAAGGAACTTTGGAAACATATCATATAAATGGTTAAAAATAATTCTAGTATGATCTATTTGGTGTCTACTTTTCCAAAACATTCAAGAAACTGATAAAAACCAGGTAAAAACTGAATATTCCAAGTAAGCTTCTACTTACCGAAAGGATTCAGAAGACAATATAAAATTGGATAGCAGCAGCATATCATCAGGATGAAGGGAAGCTTTTTGTGCACCAACAAGACTGATAACCTGCAACAATGAACTTCACGTCATGTTATACTCTAAATTATACTTCAGAAACTACAAAATTCTGTGACATGATAAATAACTCAAACTACTGATATTTAAGGAAAGCAGAGGAGCCGATAAGGCTGCAGTTAGGATGGTGGGTATAAGACTATAAGTAGATAGAAAATGGTCAAGTTTGTTTCTAAAAGAATATAATAGTGTATCAATATGTAGCTGGTAATCTGATCCAAACCTTGGTCAAATGATCTAATAAGGATGAGGAGCAACACATCCAATTTTGATTCAAATCAAATGGCCAGATCTTAAGTTATCATACAGTAACAAAAATTGCCAGTAACCAAAATAGAAGTCTAGATTTAGTAACACACAGTAGCAACTAGAACCCGAAATAGCAAGTCAAACTTAAATAGAAACAAGGATCAGATTTGGAAACTCAAGTGGACAGAAAATGTCAAGTAAGATCAGCTACTAGAGACTTGCAAATATCAACAGAATGGAGACTCTGGTACTAAAAAGAACCCAAAGCATTGATAGAGAACTGTAGATGGAAATAGGGATTATCATCAATGGACAGTGTTGAATACTCTACCAGCACTAAGAACTGATGTGAAAACTGAGAAAGTGAAACAATAGTTAGTAAACAGAATAGCAACTTAGAAGAACAAAATTGATGCGTGCTGGAACGAGTACAAATCTGACCTCAATCGAAAGGATAAAAAGACAAAAGATGAAGAAGAAAAAGGATATGACCTTAGAATCACCACCAATCAACCTGCTGAATTCCAACAGGGTTGGAACTGAATCACCACAGGACAATTGGGTAAGATCCAGTTTCATTCAATCATAAATTTGTTCAAGGCTGTGAGACCCTTACATGCTTATATAATGTGTAGGAAACTAAAGCAAAACAGAAAATAGAAAGTAGTATAAATTAGAAACTAGACCCCAATCCTGTGTACCTAGATGAGGCCCATTAAAACACCCTTTCACAATAAATAACCTAAAAGTAAAGTGCCCAAAGCCCTCATAACCCACTGGGTCATTAAAATTAAGCCCATTTAAGGCCAAACGAGCTGGGTTGATTCTAGTCTTCATATGCTGGCAATCTGCATCACTCGTTCTCTTGGAGGACTAGAACTGCAAACTCCTTCGCAAATGCATTGGCTAGAGAAGGGGTCAAGAGAAATATTATACACTGAACCATATCCAATTGTGCAATGACAAGGTATCTATTTTCCTCTTGCCTTCTTAGAGGGCAGATTTTTGTGAATGGTGCAACATCTTGTAGATCATGTATATCTCAATATACTAGTACAGTATTCATGGCAATATTCCAAATGAAAGCTTGCTGCTCTGGCAAAAAATAATAAGAAACATTTATAATTCACTATGCATATAGTCATATGGATTCTAACAGAATATGTCATATATTGTAGTACTTTAGCTTCATATTTATGAAAATATGTAGCACTTCATCTTCACAATTATGAAAATATGATTAAAATTGAATCAGACAAAGCATATCCAATAATTGAACGGTCAATTCCTCAATTCAAACTGACAAACTGAAAGAATTTCAAATAATCCAACATAGTTTTGACTTTGGAATTTCAATTCCCAGGACCAGGTAAAATGATGAAATGCCATCTCCCATGGTTGTAATTCTCTCTTTAACACAAGTATAAAGACAAACCTTGTGCTTACACATTAATATTGCAAAAAGGACCCCAGATTCAGCAACATCTTGCAGTATAGCACCTGCTGCTTGCCTTGTTGGGTACGCAAGAGGGAGGCAAGTGTAAGCATGAAGAAAAGTAGCAGGGTTCCTTAAAAAAAAAAAAATATTGCAAAGGAATTAGCAGCACCATCCAACTGAGAAGAAATTGAGTATCGTATATACTATACTTTCAGAGTAAAATAAACTATTGATTTAATAAATCATGGTTGAAGACGTAGTTGTCTAGGGCATGCCTTGGTCACCTTCCGTTTAGGCCCCCTCCAACACCTTGGGTCCCCTGAACCCCGTGACAACTATGGTTGCAAAATTCCCATGCCAACCAACAAGTTACAAATCAACAGTTAATTCTCAACTCCAAATCAATTCATGTATCAGGTGACTTTGGTGAACCAAGTAATTGAAGACCCTATCACCCAACATTAGTTATAGTGAGTTGTAACAGATAGACTTGCATAATTAATTGAACATGTCATCCTAGAGACAGACTCAAACATCAAAATTTATTTAAGAACATGAGAAAAGTGTAATAGTATCTTCCAAAATCCCTCTTCTTTTTTTTCTTTTTCATTTTTTTTTTCCGTGGGTGTATGCATGTAACATAAGGTATGACTCTAGACAGAATAAAATTTGGGAATGATGCAGGCCAAGACCTGCAAGAACTGGCAACAGAGCAGAATATGGCTCTAGACAAAATAGAAATTAGGAATGATGCAGGCAAGGCCTGTGAGAACTGGTAACAGAGCAGAAAGACCATTAAAACTGTTCACATGTTCTGCATACTGACCATGCTGGACTGATTCCAAGACACTATAATGAAGCATACCATGCTAATGTATATCTTTAACTGATACCAACAGTTGAAATCCCCACTTTTCTTTTTCTGGAATAAATAAAGTAGGATTTGGATAGGGAAAATATACACAGAAAATTTCCTCTGTTGAGAAAGATACCAATTTTACAACCAAATCAGATCAAAATTCGGCCATAGACAAAAAAGGATTTCTTTTAGTGCTTGGAATGTGGCCAATTTTCAAATCCGCACCATCCAACTGTTGATCCTAAGGATTAGGATTATATACTCCTGAATATGCAATACATGTCTTTGAAAATGAAACTTGGAGGTGGACTGATGAAAGTGGTCGACATTGTCCATGTTAAAGTTCTAGGGGCAATTCCGTCTTATCGGGCTTAGTATTCTGCCCTATTGGTTTTAGTTTCTTTTTAGTTATTGTAATAAGTAGGTTAGGGGTATTTTAGTCCCCTAACTTACCCCTCTTATTTGGACATAATAAAAGCATGTGGAGTGGCCTGCGATAGGACACAACTCACTATCGCAGGCTGCCTCCCAAACAGTTTGGTAGCCTCTCTCTCTCATCGTTTTCTCTTGGTTTGATTACTTAGATTCTGGTTTGTAACAGTCCACTAATGAGATCAAAAAGTTCCTGCTGCAACCAGCCAGTCCTAATCCTGGATTAGGTCTGAGAAGCTTGCTGGTTTGTAAGCTCCAAAAGCCTGTGATGGAGAAAAAGAAGGGGCTGCTGCCCAGGGAATAAAGCAGATCGATAGCATGGAGAACAAAGGTGCAACCTGGAGAAGAGGGAGAGCGAATGGTACCATGAACACTACCATGAATAAAGAGAAGAGAAGGATAGAGGAAGAGTGAGAGATATAAAATAGGTAGCCTTCTCGGCTGCATAATTCAAAATCGAAATTCTGTATTACATTCATACGTGAGGGAGGAGTGATTATATATGTTTAAAGATCCAAAAAAAAAAAAATCCTCCCAACATCTAGTTTCCTAAAATAAGTAAACTAACTTAGAAAATACTAATAGGACTCTTAACTTGCTAAACTACTAAATCCCCAAAACAAAAACTAAATTTGATAGGACTCTATTTATGACAGAACTAAACTGAAAAGGAAAGGGCCCGACAAGATCCCTATAACAATAGCTATCAAATAAATCCTATATTAATCGACCTCATCATTAATAAAAAGATTTTTTTTTTGTGCACCCCTTTAGAGCCCCCAAACTTTTGTGCCTTATAATTTAGCCCATTTCAAATAAAACCCAAAGAATTAAGAGCCGCTACGCAATTTTTGGACTGGTCCTGGATTTATGCCTCATATTATTCTGGGAAAGCATTGTATGCAACCTTAGCTACCAAGCCATAGGCTTAATATGGAAATCCATAAGGGACATCTAAATCAATTCAAGACTATCTTAGATGGTCCATACTTTATGTAAATTATAAAACATTGTAACTTTATCAATCACTCAAAACAAAGCAATAATTGAACTGTTGAATTGCTATAACATCATGCTCTCAAGGTGTTGCCATCCAAGAACTGGTAGAATGATTGACAGTTTTAATCATTGTATGCCTGTGGAGATCACATATAGACAAACGTATCACCAATACATGCCAATTGGAGTTTATTAAATTTGTTACAAAAATTAAACTTTAGTCATAACTAATATCCCCGGTTCTAACAAATTAAATAATCAAATGGGGTGGTTATCAACTAAAGGTTACAATTTTTTCCATGAAACCAAGTCTGTATCGGTGACCCAATACCCCATCATATGTGAAAAGCTCTCCCATTCCTGCACATGCATTACTTCACTAATAGCCAAGAAACACCAAATACAAGAATAGGAAGATGGGCATTTGATGAACCAGCCAGAAGTGAAGAAATACTCAGCGGATGATATTGGAAGATGGGCATGTTATGAAATTCATCAAGCCAAACTAGGGAAAATAAATATTACCGTGAAGTTCAAGTTTTCAACCTAAAACATCAGTGAAGCACATGGCAGTAGCTACAACACTTGAAACTGGCACTGTTTCTTTGATTCTGAAAACTATTAACAAACACATATGCTATGTTTGCTTCCATAACAAAGTGCAACAACCGACTCAAACATGCAGTAAGATGCACAGAAGGAAAACCATACAACTGCATGAAGGGATAAAACCTTATGTGTATTGAAAGAAGAAAGCATCGAAAGTAATATCATATTAGTGATCTTCTCCCTTCTCCCTTCTCCCTTCTCCCTTCTCCCTGTACCCACTCCAGTAGTTTTGTCTATTCTATGTCGTAGAAACATCTACTGCAATTTATTTTGCCATGTTCTGTGGCTTACTTTGAAGTATTTCCCTGTGAAACAACTTTCTCTTCCACAAAAACCATTCACATAAGCAAGGCTAAACATAAAGCATAGGGAGTGAATAGTTGTCAAGGCAACACCGAGGCGTCCAGGTGGCCTGGTTAGGGTCTGGGTGATTTTTGCCTTTCTGCAACGAGCAACACTTATTTATGTCAAATATCATTGCAGTAATTTTTTTTTTTATTTCATTTACTTAATATATTATTAATAAATAAACAAATACCCCCTATTTGAATCCAATAAAAATAGTTTAAAATCAAATTCCAAAAGGATAAAAATCAACCCCCCCAATCCAAGAACAAAAAGTGAATTTTTTGTTGTCGGGACGATTTTCAACTTTCAAATGCTTGGGTTATTCTCAATTCTGAAAATTTCATAAATCTTCCCACGGTAAAACATTGTTAAAAACTAAATATGTCATTAAATAATCTTTTGTTTTGATGTCCATAAAATTATTTTTATTCAGATGATTTTAACCATATTTCCGCACTTTAAAATAAGTTGGACCGGAACATAACTTTATCATTACGAATTGGATTTAAGTAATCTTAAACTTGTTTAGAGAACAAGAGCATTTCTCTAAATGTTGATTTTTGATGACTTGGTGTGGCTTAATGTTGATTTTTTATGATACAAGGTATATCTAGCATACTAAATAATGTTAGAAAAAAAGGAAAATAAAAAATAATACTTGGGCACCTTGGTCGCCTAAGCGCTTAGGCACCCCTCCACTTCCTTGTCGACTTGACAGCTATAATGGGGACACTCAACTGGTTACTTTCAACCTGAAGGCAACTCTTAAAA
Source organism: Macadamia integrifolia (assembly GCF_013358625.1). Taxonomy (NCBI): domain Eukaryota; kingdom Viridiplantae; phylum Streptophyta; class Magnoliopsida; order Proteales; family Proteaceae; genus Macadamia; species Macadamia integrifolia. The sequence goes on along the minus strand of NC_056568.1, from coordinate 5,104,407 downwards.
TATGTACCAAGATTACTTGTCCATGCATCAAAAGAACACCAGGTCCAATGCCGTAAAGGAAAAGAGATCAACAAATTGAGATAAAAAATAGATGATAAAGTAAAATTTGTATTTATATTCAAAATGTAGACAGGGAAGGAAGTGAAGAACCAACCAGCCAAAGGAATGAATCAATGATGAAAAAACAGCATCTGTCCCTCCAAGCAAGGGTGTCATATCAAATTTCGGGTTCTTATCAAAGCATCTATTTACTGACTTCGTCAATATTAGTATAATCTGCCTCCATAAAACCATAACACTATTTCAATGAGTAAAAATGGAAATAAACCTGGAGAAAAGGAAATTCTATTGGAATGACAAGCATATTTCTATTGAGATACTAATTTACTAAAATATAAAAAGGGGCAAGGTTCCTATACTACACCAATTGTAGGAACCCTTCCCACACATGCCCACTATGGATGACAAAGTAGCCATATGGAAGCTTGACAAGTGCCAAATTTTTTTCCCATCTGTCATTAAGGTGATCTCAAAATGTAAAAAAATAAAAATAATAAAGAACTGTCTCAAAAACAGACATCATTCAAAAAACAAGAAGAAAACCCCATACATGATAGGTCATTTAATTATGATGGACGAACAAATTTGACAAGTGGCCTATCCAAGGAGTTTCCCAAAATTCCATAACATCTTCTCCATGTGGAAAAAAAGTAATGGGCCTATGTAGGGGTGTCAATTGGACGGTTCGATTTCGGTTTCGGTTTCGGTTTCGATTTCGGTCAGGTTGAATCGGTTTCGGTCCAGGAATGAGGGAGACCAAAACCAATCCATTAAGGAACATCAGTTTTCTGTCGGTTTTCGGTTTAGGTTTTGGTCCGGTTTGGTTTCGGTTTATTTTGATTTTTCAATATCGGGTTAATACCGGTTTATATTGGTTTATTATTGGGCTCGAACCATAATGAATCTTACATTTTTTTTTTTTTTTTAAGAATGAATCTTACATTCATAACTTATAGTGACAAGATTTGACGACAAATACACTTTAAATTTATAATTAAATCATGGTTTATCATTGTAAGGGAAAGATAACTAATATTGAAACCAATGGATAACACATTACTAAGAAGATAACTAATATTGAAATCACAAAATGAACCCTATAATCCAATCATTCATTTAATTATCCAACTAGTTTTCTATAGTGAACAAAGAAATCAATGGAAGCATTATTACAATTTACAAATCAATTTTTCTATTCATAACCTTATATTCAATGATTTGTAACAATTCCCCTTACAATAAAAAATTTTCTCACTCTTATTATAAAAAATGGATGGTCAATTCACCAATTTATAATCTCATAATCATTTTTTTTTATCGGTTTCATTCGGTTTGGTTATTGGTCGGTTCGGTTAGTTTTTTTAAAACCGGTCCTAATATACCTTAGTCCAAAACCAATCCAATAAGGATCGGTTTGGTTCAGTTTGGGTTTTATCGGTCGGTTTTATCAGTTCGGGCTAGGTTTTGACACCCCTAGGCCGATGGGAATGGGTTCCTAGAATGCATACACCATAAGCAGTGGAAGTAAAAAGAAAAATGTTTTGGCAGTTTATCCCCTAATAAAATCCACATAAGGAATCTTGATAAGATAGCAATGATACCTGACCATAAATAAGATCCAATTGCCCCTTTAACACTTCATATGGTTCTTCAGTACAACTTATGCAAACTAAGTAAATTGGCCCCTTCACAAGAAAAACCACCTGAAATAAAGCAATTTTAAGTGAAATAACAATTCTAATTATCCATAATCTACGGCACCACATGTTCCTCCTAAATTTTTCCTCTTTTGAGTGCTATGAATTACATTTCCAATACACATCAAAGCAAACACAGCATAAATTAGCAACATACACCCCGACAAAGAATGAAAAACATCCTTACTTCTTTTTCTTTGCCTTTTTGCATGTGCATGTGTGTGTGTGTGTGTGTGTGTGTTTTGGAAGGGGGGAGAGGATGAAATTATTTTACTAGGGCTCCCCAACCCCAAACAAAGATGAGATCTAATGACACCTTGCTTTGTACAGTCATTTGCAAGACTAGGCAACTGGAATAAAGACGAATACAAAGCCAACTGATTATGCTCGTCTAATCAGTTGAGATAACCTCCAAGTCCACTGTAACCTCTATACAAGCAGCCTGCCACTATCAAAAAAAAACCTCCATTTACAATTAATCTGCAGGATTGTAACCAGTCCATCCCAAAAAATTGTCCCGCCCACCCCATACTATCGGCAGGGTAAGCTGAGCAGAGCCTAGTCTGCATTTTGAAGCTTCAGTTTTTTTGGGCTGGGTCCAGACATGCGCCTATTCCACCCGAGTGCCCAGCTGTAAGAAAAAAAAAAAAAAAAAAAAACCCTCTCTTCACTAGTAATCTGCAGTGCTGTACCCACTCAAACCTAAAAATATTGTCAAACCCAACCCACAAGAACAAGCAGGTAGTATACCCACTGAAAAAGACTAAACAAAAGAATAGGCCATCTGCAGAATATAAATGTAGAAGCAAATCCAAGGAAAAGAAAAATACCTGGTGTTTCCCGGCCCTTACAAATTTAACACGATCTCCCCTAAAATTAAATCAATAGACAAAACAATCAAAATCCCCCCTTAAGTGTATCTTCAACCTGAAGAGTGATACTAACATAACTATAAAACTTGGTTATGGACACGTACCCATTCTCTACAAAGGAAATGATAGCTTGCAAGGTTGCCGAAAATCCGGCTAGCTTGTATTCATCTCCATACCTAAAAGATAAAAAGTTTTACATACAAATTTTATAAAATAAATAAATAAGACAATAGAGCATGCCGGTATAGAAAAAAATTGGGTTTTTTCCGCAACTAAAACAGACCTGGAGTATATCGGCTTGCCAGAGTGACTCAGCACAAAAAAATGCTTCTTCCTTTTCCTCCAAGAAATTGAAGCATCATCCTGCATCATTGATAAATAAAAACATTGATGAGGTAGCTCAAAACCTTACGGAAAAGTAAGAGGTGAGTTAACCATGGCTATGATAAAGGAATGGCAATTCATTGATTCAGGGTTCTTGATCAACATATCCAAATTCAAAATGATGGATATCTCAGTCAAATGCAACCACTACTATTATGAAGTCATCATAAATAGGCAGTCCAAGGAACCAACACCTTAATTTTGATCATTTATGCCATAAGCTAGGATGAACATTAGTTAGAGAAAATGATATATCAAACATGATAACAACCCTCACCAATTACTTCCATTCTCCCCCACATGGGTGCATCTCAACAGAGTTATCAAAGCAAGAGGCGCATGAAAGGCATGGAGGCCTTTTAGAAAGTGGTGCAAGACAATATGGAAGTCTAGGTGTTATGAACCCCCAGACCAAAAAAAAAAGAAGTAGAAGAAGAAGAAGAAGAAGAAGCTGGGAAACACTAAAAGATTAGATTTTCAAGTCCCAAAAAATGAAGATCTAGCTAAGGACTCAAGTTCTACGGTTGTAATATCACTTAGAAAATCAGATTAGGATGGCAAGACAGTTGTCTAGAGTGAAATGGTGCAACAAACAAATCCATTTTCTCATCTTGCAAACACTATGGACAACTAAAAAGGGGAAAGACAGACTAAATCAAATATAACTTCGTAAAATAGAAGCCTCGCCCCAAATGAGACCTCAAAAATAAACTGATCATAACTTTCAGAAATCATAATAAAAAGAGCAACCCAGTGCAGGAGGCTCCTGCTATTGCAGGGTCTAGGACGAGCAAATGTACGCAGTCTTACCCCCTGCTTTCCAGGAGAGGCTATTTCATCTCCTGCGAAGGGGTAAGTTCTGGATTGCAAGAAATTGGGCCCCTTAGAAATATGACTTAACAAACTTTCTAGTGGACAAACTCATATCACGTGGGAAAGTTTGAACTTTCAAAAAATAGCCTCCATATCACACATTGCCCTACTAATGAATGGCTCCTTTTAATTAGATATGGATTCAAAGAATAAATGTGATGCACCCGAAAGAATTTGGTTTTCAACACCAATGGAATTTTACAATGCCTGCTACACTTAGATTAAGGGAATGGGTTACGACTCCAAATAACTACCAAGTTGAAGTTAGATTGTCCAGGAGCTCTGAGAGAATTACTTTCACCAGGGATCAGGATAATCAAGATGAACATTTACATCTTGCATGAACCAAGAACGTAAGTAAAACAACCCATCTACACAGTTGACATGAGCCTCAAACTTCCTATGTGATCCAACCATACCCCCCCTTGAAGGCTTTCTTATACTAAAAGCATCACTAGCAAAGGGTTAAATAAGATAAATATCAACCAGCAAGGGGGAAAGTCATCATTAATTGTAGCAAATAATTCTTCGTGTCCCTATAACCTTTAAGAAACTTTGCTTCCTCCCTGTAAAACAATCTGGAAGTTCCTTAGGATGCAATAGCTGGGCACTCAGCAATGAGCCAGAGCTGGCAAACATTGGGTGGATAAATCACGGTATAATTATGTGACAAAACCGTTCAATTGGTGCACAAATATAAGCAATTGAAATGTCTACAGAGTAGGACTTAGGCATGATCTTCGGCTGTTTAATTATTGGACTTCTGACTTTATTCTGTAATGAACAAGTGTTCTTCGGCGGGAAGAATGAAAAAACTCGAATTGCTGATGTGGATTGCCAGTTAAAGTGTAAAGCGAACGCACCACTCACCTCATCGACATGCCGTTTCCCAGGAACCCACGAAACTGAATCTGAAGAAGCATCCTGTTGAGCCACTGTGTCATCTATTTCGTTCCCATCAACCTCCTCAATTTCAGACGCACTGGTAGCACTGCTGCTACCCCTTCCTCCAGCATATCCACTGCTACTAGGGCTCAATGGCTGATCGACTTCAAGCTCCGAATTGTCTCTGAACGCAACCCCAGCAGAAGAATGTTCCCGAACCTCTTCACCAGCTCCAGACGCTGCTGAAATCATCGAGGCTTCAATTTGAGGCTCGTGTCTTCCGTTATGCTCTACAATCACTGATCCAGTCTCTGCCTCGCCCAAGCCTCCCTGATTGGACGTCTCCTCGCCGTCGACAACACCGTTGGAATCTTTCAATTGCAGCATCTGCAACCGATCCTCGGTTGTTTCGGAAGGATTAATGTTAGGGTTTTGGTCGGTAGCATCATCGAAGGAGGTAGAAGAATCGGAATCAGACGTCATTTTGCGACGGATTCCGATTGAGACACTGACTTTTGTTATAATTTTTTTTGTCACAGCTTCTTCGTATGGTCCCGTCACGACAAAAGATACAAAATTAGGGTTTGGAAAACGTCATAGAGAACGAGGAATATAATTGGTCAAATTTGGGACATCTACCAGACAGTCGTCTCTCCCTTTCACAGCAGGACCAGCGAAGAAGCTAGTAGTTATGGTGTTCAGAGGCCCTTGACTGGTAGATGTTTGCAGATTTGCTGACTGATATATATATATATATACATATATATATATATAGGCAGGCAAGGGTTAACTGGTGCAGAGGTTGGATCACCTGCTATGTAGACTCTGCATCTCAGGGGAGAGATAGGGATATGAGAGTGCAGCAAGAGAAGTAGAATTTTGGAAAAGAAGCAGAGGCCGAAGCCTCCTGAAAGTAAAGAACACAGAAATGGCAATAGCGAGGTGGCCCAAGGAGCGAGCGCCTTCGCCAAAGTACAAAAATGGAAAAGCGATATAGAGGTGCCGGACAAAAGCAAGCCAGCCGGTGGGGAATGGGGAATGGGGACTGGGGACTGGGGACTTTGCTGGTTATGGCAACTGGCAAGGTATTGGCCGTTGGGATCAAATCGCCCTTTCAAGCTTATTTTATTCCTTAACATAGTTCTTGAGCAAGCTGCGTGTAGGAAAGTTAACCAATAAGTTTCGACAAAATGGCATCCCACATCAGAGGAAATGTGAGATAAGAGAGAAAGAGAGATGCTAGCATACCCTGTCAAAAGTGGCCCTACATCACAGACAAAGCCTTATCACGAAGAAATGTATAATGACCATCGTGCCCTTCCTGAGAGAGGGCCGGAGTGTTTGAGTGCAGAGACCATTCGTAGATAAAAAAACACTTGTCCAAATATAAAATAGGAAAAAAAGCCAGAAAGGCATTGGGCCCCCTCCTAGGGGTGTCAATCAATCGATACAGACCAATTTTTAGTTTGAGATTTCAGCAAGTGAATGGTGAATCTAAAACCAAACCAATAAAAACCGTTTTTTTAAATGAGTTTTAGGTTGTTATCGATTACGGTCTCAATTTTGTAGTGATTTCCGGTTCGGTGTCAGTTCTTTCAGCCCCAATCCAAAGCCGGCCCTCTAAAGACTCGATTTGATTCAATTTGGGCCAATTCAGTTCAGTTAAAACCGGCTTACTCATTTCAGCCCCAATTTTTATACTCCTAAACCCTACCCTCATGAAAGATAAAATCCCACCCTTTTTAATGTTTTCGTTCATTCATCCATTAGCCACCATGCTAGCGCAGGGCCACATTGCCTTTGCAGATATCCTCTTCTTATAAAATATAGGAAAAATAAACCAAATAGAAGTATTAACCAAACCCCA
>NC_056568.1:5065637-5097698 GCF_013358625.1 Macadamia integrifolia | reverse complement strand
TTTTGGTAGAATCTGGTCAAACCTTATAAACTGTTCACAGTAGCCTCACACCCAAGTAAAAAAGTATTCACCTAGCATTTATGGTGCAAAAAACTGAATTTTTGACTGCATTGAACAATGTAAATCTATGAAGAAATAACAAAGTTTGTCAAAAATGAATCACAGATTTCTCATATGACACCTGAAGAAGATTGCTAAGCTACATTGAATAATTAACAAACTAATACACCACGGAGAGCACAATCCCTCACTCAGAATGTGTGCCTCCAAAAGAATATGCATCACACTGCCCCTAGGGCATGTCCTTTGACACTCCTTGCCTCTCTCCACCCACAGCCCAAACTCAACAACTTCTTCCAATTTCTCAAACCTACCTTTTAACAGTGTCAACTAACCATCAGCCCTGACACCCTCCAAACATTGTAACAGACCCATTAGTTCTCTCCACTCATGCTGCAAAGCCCCACCACCAATTGATTTCATCCAGAAAGATCTCACGGGTTTTCTATATCTGGCTGTCAGGAGATGGGTGGAATGAGAACATGACCAAGAAGACTATAAATTAAATCAATCATGATACCCCCACCTAGATAAGTCGATGATGCTGGCGTAGGCCCTTCCCAAAGTGAGGTTGCATCAAACGGACATACAAACCATTTGTCGCAACCAAGGAATCATGGGTTCCTTGCTCCACGATACGTCCACAATTGAGAACTACAATGTTGTCTACATGCCTCATCATTGCCGCTCTGTGCGCAATAAGAATAGTTGTCTTGTTCCCCATTATCAGGGTATCAAGAGCTTCTTGTACCACACGGCTTGATTCGGACTCTATTGAAGAGCTGGCCTCATCTAATAATAAGATTGGAGCATTCTTTAGCACAACCCTGGCAATGGCAATTCTTTGCTTCTGTCCTGGTGTTAGATCGACACCCCTCATGCCTACATGTGTGTCGTAACCATAAGGCAAACTACTGATGAAATGGTGAGCATTAGCTATTCTTGCTGCCTCTTTCATCTCAGCCTCAGTGGCATTGTGCCTTGCATAAATGATGTTCTCCCTTATTGTTGTTGAGAAGATAATTGGCTCCTGCTGAACAAGACCCAAGTGGCTCCTCAACCATCTAAGGTTATACAGGTTCAGACCTCTACCATCCAATGAAACTTGACCAGCGACCGGATCATAGAATCTCTCTATCAAAGAGATTATAGTGCTCTTTCCAGACCCTGAAACTCCTACTACTGCTACAGTTTGTCCTCCACTTACTTTCAGACTGAAATTTCTCAATACCAGCACCTCCGGACGAGTTGGATAACAAAAATCAACATTTTTCAACTCAATGCTTCCATACACATTCGGAGGCTTTAGTCCCGAATTATCATCTGAATCAATCTTAGGGACACGGTCTATGATCTCAAATACTGAAATGAGAGATTTACGCCGCTTAAGTATGTATGGAGCCAGCCCAAATGGCTCCACAAGCGCAAAGGTTGCAAAGGAGAAGACTATATACTCCTTCATAGCAGTGGGTAGGTCCAGATAATCCTTTTTAACAGAGATGGCAGTGTACCAGAGGAGGAGGGCATTACAGGCAAAAAGCAGGAACTGCGAAAATCCGAAGGCAAAACCAATGGCGATCCCATGGATTAAACTCTGCCTGAATATTTTTACCAGCTGAAATCTGTAGAGCTCCATCACCTTGTTACCAGCACAGAATGCCACCACAGTGTAGATGTTTCTAACCGCATCCTCAAGGACCAAAGATGCCTTCCTATGCATTTCTTGTATGCCTCTTGAGAACCCAGCAAGCCACAACTTCTGCAAAATGTGAACTGACAGCTGATCAGGATTTAAAACAAGGGAGAACAAAAGAAACAAGCTATGTATTTATGGCAATACATTATCTTCTTTTTTTATGGGTAAAGGTCTTTTATTTTTCCGCCCCAAGGGGGGTGGGGGGTTGGTGTGCAACTAGCATGGTGATATTTTAAAAATGTTGCAAAACGTTTTTTTTTTTGGTAGAATATGTTGCATAACGGCATTACCACAGGAGGACTTAACCAGAAACAACAAAGATGGCATATTTAGTCATCTTCAACAGGGTTCATCAGCCTTGAAACCCTCCCTCACTAGAGGGTTAGCGCAGCCCACAAACAGGTTGGTCCAATTATTAGTTGAATCTTGTAATTCAATTTGAAAAGGACAAGAGTAATGAGAAAAATGAAAATAACTACATCAAAATTGTCAGTTCTCCTATAATATTGACAATTAAACTTTCTAGCTTCCAAATGTCCATGTCCCCGACTCAATTGTCAAACTGATAAGCAGAAGAACGCAGGTCTTGGTTCAACTAGTCCATCTATCACACACAGGCCAGACCTTAAAGTTCACTGATCACCCAGGCTGCAATATTAACCTGATGCCTGATAGTTGCACTTCTGAAATAGCTAAACTTTTTGAAGGATCATATGTAAGAATGACACTTCCACAGAAGGTATCGAAAAAATAAAAACTGCCGTTCCGGCATGGGCTGATATCCCCACAATTGGTGTTTTCCCTTTTTCCCCCTAACAAAGCTATTTCATAACCTTACATGGGAAAGATGTTTTTAAGGATCATGGGTGTGGGGTTGAAATCCCCCCCCCCCTTTCTTTCTTTTCTCAATAGAAGGGTTAAATTGAATTTTCTACAGATGGAGAAGTGTATAGAAAGGTTTCTGTTGAGTAGGAGAGAAGAAATCTAAAAAATAATAACCATGTCATCAGATTTTCCTAAACCACTCAGAACCTCAAGAAAAGTCTTCAGTGCTCTAAGCCACAAGGGTTAATATAATTTTCCTTGCCATTCTTTGATGCTCCATCTCTACCACCCAACCCGCTATTTGATCCCTCATTCTTTCCAATAATCCTAGGCATATTAAGGATTTACAAAACATAGATTTGTGTATATCAGATTCTTCGCAGCATATACAAAAAGGCAACAAAACAGATGAAACACATATATCTGGACATCAAAGAGTCGGTTCCAGAAAACACTCCTATCCAAACCAATATCTTGTGGTGTAAGATCAGAAAATTCCTATGCATCAACAACAACAAACTCATCCTTATCCCAACTTAATGGAGTCGGCTACATGGATTCATACAAAACAAACTCAGCCTTTGCATCAACAGAAATTCCCCTTGCATCAGATGCCCATATTCTGCTAGCCTCTGAATATCTTCAAGTGACAATCTCAGTTCAACCCGTTTCTCATCCTCAAAGACCCTTCTAAGCCTTTCTTTCCAAACGGGCCTGCAAATACTCCCACTTTGGCCTTTGAAGATAGAAACAACATCCAGGCATTTCATGAAAAGGTATTTAAACCATGGGTGAGGAAATGACAAAGTCAAAAGAAAGAAGGCCAGAACACACTTCAAAAATAGATTCTCAGCAGTCTCACCATCTTTCTAGAGCACTACATGTTAACCATACACCCACCAGATTTGCCATAACCATAAGCCAGAAGATCATACCAAGTTACAAACCAACAGCATTGGAGCACCATAACTCAGCAGCCACTTGGAGGTTGAAATTTTGCAACTTTGTTTCTAGTAAAAGCACCATCTCTGCCCCAACTTCCCTCACCAAAATTTTACATGGCCTTGATGCAGGGATTGCATCCTGTGGGGAAAAAAATCATGAAGATGCAGGACATTTACCACCCTTATTTATGATTCATTCTTAGAAATTTCTTTGGTTCCCTTATCTGAAATATTCCACTGAAGCAGCTTAACAACCTCCCTACTTCGGTGACTAGAGACGGTGATTCCTAACCCTTACTTCACCCAAGAAAAATTCCTAACCCCTTGTCTGGTGTCATATTGTGACTTCTCTCCCTTCCTTTCACTTGGGCAAGAACTTTCCTTGCATAGTCTTCCCCTATAAGAAAATAAAATTCTAAACCTTTTGCTGACCTGTCATGCCCATTGCACAGACCGGTCAACTGATAGAGCAGCAGAAACATTGGAAATTACTAACTAGCATTGCTCTATAAGATCATCTTCCTCTTCATTGTCTTCACCTTCTTCCTCAAGATCTCTTCCTCTCCACTTCGGTAATGCATCGTAGAGTCTTCAACATGGGCATCGGAAGGTAACCTAAACCTTTCAATCAACCATCCCCTAATCTACAGTTAATTTTTTCTAGTTGCAAATCCAAACTAGCCCTAGTTGTTCAGACCCTAGCACAAAAATAATATTGAGCCCATAAGAGTAGGTTATAATCTGTGGATACCTCCAATTGACTAGATTGAAAAGAGGGGTTGAACCCTTCAGGACAATTTGTTCTTCCGTTCCTAAATTCATCTTTCAATCTATCTAGCCTGTTGGGGTAAAGTACCATTTTAAGCTGAGATTGCTCGGCCCTCTTAAGAGCATGTCAAAAGTGCACTTATTCTGCTGTCCTGAAAATCATTTGAAGCGTCTTCATATTCCCTTGTTAGATCTACATCAGTAAAATTATTCAAACAAAATCCTTGAAAACTGACATAATAGAAGTATTTTGTCCATAAAACTCCCAATCACATTGCCTTCATAAGACCTTATCCTCCATAGACAGGTAAGCCTTTCTAAGGACACCAAAATCAGAGCAAAATTAACGAAACTTATAGGATGAAGTTTAGCACTTCCGCATATAGACTTAAAATTTATAATTATTTATGAAGTTAAATGACCTTATAGTGTAGTTCATCAAGTACACATGCTCGATGACCTGTCTCTGATATTTGAGGCATTCAGTAATTCCAGTGCCCTTCTAAATTAAAATTCTTCATATGAACCAGGATAAGTGATATTACTCAATTTTACTGAATATTGGTCACTTAGGTCATAGAAGCATTTCTTCAGAACAATTGAATCATGTTAAGACAGCTGGTGATTATTATTTCTCAACTTCTTAGTAAAAAAAGGTTTGATAAAGAAATTTTGGGCCAGTGCTTTCATTTTTTTAGGGAATTTAGCTTAATTCCAAGTTAAAATCATGCACCGGTGTCAGTCTCCTAGAGTGGTTTATTTTCAATAGCTGTTGCAAGCAGGAAATCAGGAAAGCCTGCAGATATGGGCCTTACTAGTGGAATAGTGAAGCAGAAGCTTAAAAGAAATTGATAGCCAGGTATAGGGAGAAAACTAACACAAAAGGAAGGGATCTAATTTCAAAGTCAAAACTTGAAAATATTATTGTAGAACTAGAAGAAAAACCAGATCCAAGATCGGGTGGAGAAATAGAACTCAGTTCTGAAACTTAAGTTGATAGTCTGATTCTGAAAAACAGGATCAAATGAAAGAATCTAACAAAGAATAAATTGAAGGAGAACACAGAATTGTCTCCAATAGTAATTGAGAGTAAAGAATTAAATGAGAGAAAAAGAAAGCACACCTGTCTGGACATAAAACTTGATCTAACAGGACATCTAAATTGATCTTGTAAAAGAAGAAATAAAAGGAGAATAACAGAATTCAAGATAATAAAATATGCATAACAGTAGTTAAAGGAGAAGGGTGTGATAGAGAGAAAGGTAGAAATCCAGCAGCAATAGTAGATGAGAGACACAAGATAAAGCCCAGCCACTGCTGGTCAGATTGTTGCCAATCCAATGCACCAAAAACAAAATTAAAAAATCATTATCACCCCCACCCTAAAAATTAAAAAATTAAAAATTAAAAATTGTTGGAAGGTTATAATGCTTTGAGGTGGCAACCTTGGCATGCCTGTAAAGTCTCCAGCTGTTGACAGCAGAGACCAGGGATCAAAACCCACCTCATGTGAGGGGTTTGAATGTTTTTTATTTTTATTTTTTTTGGAGGGGGCGGGTGTCACAAACTGGGGGAAACTTTGTACGAAAAATAATAATAATAATAATAATAATAATAATAATAATAATAATAATAATAAAAAATAAAAAAATAAAAAAGAAAGAAAGATAACTGATGCTTATCCTTCCATATGTCTGCAAAGAAAACTATCCCACTAAAGTACTCAAAACAACAGTAACCTACAAAAAATAGATAACGCCAACAAAATCCTTTATACAATTATACTGCTCGTTGCCTGGTTCCCACAACAACAACTCACCCTTTTCCCAACTATTAAGGGTTGGTTACATGGATCCATGAGAGGGTAAAATAAAAATGTAAAAAAGAAACAAAGCAACACCTCAAGAACATCCCACCTAAAAGGGGTCGACAACATGGTTCTTTGCCCTCCAAAGAGCTCTAATTGAGGTCATACTAGAGTCTAGAACTAGACTCTGGATGTCTTTCCTTACTACTCCCATAGTCATTTTAGGTCTGCCCTTAGCTCTATTAGCTACTTCCATTGAATCTGATCACTCCTCCTTACTGGAGCATCCCAAGGCCTCTGATGAACATGACCATACCACCTTAAACAACATTCTCGAAGCTTATCCTCAATCAGGGCAACTCCCAAATCATCTCTAACCCGGCCACTCCTTACTCTATCTCTCCTAGTTCTACCGCGCATCCATCTCAAGATCCTCATATCTGCTACACTCAGCTTATCTATATTACCCTTCTTAACTGCCCAACATTCTGTCCCATACATCATAGCTGGTTTTACGATTGTCCTATAAAATTTTTCTTCAAGCTTTAAAAGAATACATTAGTCACACAACACTCCAGATGCACCTCTCTACTTCATTCATCTTACTTTTAATTCTGTGAGAAACATCATCCTCTATATCACCTTGCTTGCTTGGTTCCCACAATTAATTAAATAAAGGATGAGGATTCTCTAAGCTAGCGGTAAGGAGAACCCACCAACAAAAGGGGCTGGTTATGGTTCGTCAAGAGAAGAGAGAGAGAGAGAGAAGACCTTCTGGTGTAGCCTCCGTTGGCGGCTTGGAGATACAATTCCCCTAAATATAAGACTTTCTGATGTAGTACCAACAAGGGTTTACACAAGGAGAACCAAGACCAAGGTCGACCCAAGTGGCTGATTGGGTCGACCTAAAACTAGTCCAAGTTAGCCCACGGTTTGGGCTGCTAATGGGGTTACTAATTAGTTATTTAGTTTCTATTTTGAAGTCCTAAATTAGTTTCTAATTTCAAGTCATTGTTAGTTTCTAATTTCTGTCAAGACTAGTTTCTATTTTCATTAGATTCTAATTTCCAGTTTTAATAACTTCTTGTACTCAGTTTTTAGTAACTCAGATTTAGTAACTCTGAGTTACTATTACTTGTAAACCCTCCCCATCATTATAAATAAAGATGATGGCTCTTTTAATGAGCCACGATTTTGACTAATAAAAAAAAAAAACTCTCTTGTTCCTGCCGCTGGGTAACCCTGGCTGTTCCTTGTGTTTGATCAATGCCTAGGGATTGGTGTTTGATCCAATCGACACTCTGCGGTGAGAAGTCCGACTAGATTGCTATTATTTTCTGGTTTTCTTTATTGGATTATCTTCTCCAACAGAACAGTCTTGGGTCTGGTTTTGTTGTCAAATCCATCCCTACATTAAGTGGTATCAGAGCATGGCTGGGAACAACACCCCCACCCTAGCTTCTCTTATGGAGATGCTACAGACTATGAGGACTGAGATGAACAACAAGCCTTACGGACTGAATTGAAGGCTGTAGGCTGTTGAATGAAGAGACCCCACCACAACAGCCTACTGGCGATTCACGTACAACACCCGAAGTAGAAACCCCATTGAATGTAGTTGCTCAGTTGACTAACAGGTCTGCAAACTCTAATCTGAGAGCACCACAGAGGGTTCCGATAGCACAACCTACTGTTGAAGAGCATGTAAGAGGATATTTTGAGACTGAGCGTCCCGTGCAACAGAGGTATTCTGGAGATTCACAGAAGGTCAAGCTTGATCTGAAGGAGTTTGATGGGAGATATTGTTGGGACCGGTGCGCATGGGGGCTCTGTATTGGGCGTCGCATCGGTGGCCCAAAGTCTCTGCCCAGATCCCGGCTCGAACCGCTGTCGCGCTGGCTGGACATTAAGGAAATAAAGTTGCACCTTCTCCACAAGTCCGGGCTTTTGGATGACTGGCAAGCGCTTGATCCTACAAGTGGTATCAGAACAGGTGGTTGCGGGTTCGAGTCTCCCCAAGCGCATGGGTGCTCTGGTATTTGGGCGTCGCTTTGGGGGGGGGTTGGGACCGGTGCGCATGGGGGCTCTGTATTGGGCGTCGCATCGGTGGCCCAAAGTCTGCCCAGATCCCGGCTCGAACCGCTGTCGCGCTGGCTGGACATTAAGGAAATAAAGTTGCACCTTCTCCACAAGTCCGGGCTTTTGGATGACTGGCAAGCGCTTGATCCTACAGATATGACCCCCAAGTGTTCTATGATTGGGTAGTGGCACTAGACGACTATTTTGACTATTATGAGTTACCAGAAGAACGGAAGATGAAACTAGCTCGTGCTAAGTTAGTTGGGGCTGCTCGTGAGTGGTGGAGGACCTATGAGCTAGAGTTAGAAGACTGTGGTAGAGAACCTACTAGTTGGGAGGAGATGAAGCTTGAGTTATCAGATAAATACTTGCCACGCAACTTCAAAGCTCGCATACAAGACCAGCTGAACTCTCTTCGTCAAGGGTCTATGATTGTTGCCGAGTACATGAACAAGTTTACTTTATTCTCGTACAGGCATAAGGGAGAATGAAAGGCAACTGTTATCTCGGTTTCGACTGGGATTGCGAGCTGAAATCAAAAGGGGTATCAGAGTTGTTGAAATGCACTCAGTGAAGGATTGTTTTGACAAGGCCCTACGAGCAGAGGAGCTTCTAGCACAGCCAGTTAGAAGGTTTGGGTTTCAAGCTAGGGAGGTAAAGAAGAATTTTCCAGCTACTAAACCTAGTAGTTCAGCACCTCCAAAGTCCACTTTTCCTCCACGAGCTGATCATAAAGGAAAGGCACCCATGACCGGTGGTAATAAGGTACAGTGTTTCCATTGCCAAGAGGTAGGACATTTTGCTAAGTCTTGTCCGCATAAGCAGAGGGTTAATGCAGTAGCTGAGGTCGAGGACTCCAATGAGGAGCATGAGTCAGCTCTTTATCCCTATCCTTTAGAGGATGATGATGATGGTGGATATGATTATGATATGGAAAACACTAATGAGGATGATACTCAGGGAATAAATATTGTTACTCGCATATTGGTGGCTGAAACCAAAGGACATGATTGGCGACGTAACTGCATATTCTACAGTCGTATGAAGTCAGGTGAGCATACTTGTCAGATTATCATTGATAGTGGCAGTTGTGTCAACGTTGTTTCTGAAGCCTTTGTGAAGAGAGCAACCTTGAAAGCTGACCCACATCCTCAGCCTTATAAGGTATCCTTGCTGAATGGTAATACTCTAGAGGTGAATAAGAGATGCTCAGTTCCTTTGAACCTTTACCGATATGAAGAGAAAGTTTGGTGTGATGTGATCCCAATGAAACTCACAGATGTATTGCTTGGTCGTCCCTGGATGTATGACAATGTTGCCATGGTTGGAGGGAAGAAGAATCTGTGTACTTTCATGTGGAAGGGTGTTCCTACAACTTTCTATCCGGTAAATGTGCCGGCTGAAATACGGCGAAAGAGATCCTTAAGGTCAAATCAAAAGGACATTGACAATGAGAAGAAGGTATTAGCTATGTCCAGAAAGGAGCTGCTAGCTACTCCCCACAAACAGTTCGTACGCACAAGTCAAGAGACTGGAATGGTTATGGCACTTGTAACTAGGGAAGTCACTCCCCAACCTGAAGTAACGCATAGTGCACCTATCAGAGAGCTCCTATCTGATTTTTCTGACTTAGTCCCTGATGATCTCCCAGATGAGTTGCCTCCCAAAAGAGACATACAGCATGCTATTGACTTGGTACCTGGTTCGGTTTTACCCAACCTTCCTGCTTACAAACTTAGTCCTACTAAGCATGCCGAGCTGAAACGGCAAGTGGATGGGTTACTATAGAAGGGCTTCATTGAGGAGAGCTAAAGTCCTTGTGCAGTACCAGCTTTACTCACGCCAAAGAAGGATGGTTCTTGGCGTATGTGTGTGGACAGTCGTGCTATCAACAAGATGACAATCAAGTATAGGTTTCCTATACCACGACTAGATGATATGTTGGATATGTTGTCTGGGGCAAAGGTCTTCTCCAAGTTAGATCTGAGGAGTGGCTATCATCAGATTAGCATCCGTTCTGGAGATGAGTGGAAGACCGCCTTTAAGACCAATGATGACTTATATGAGTGGAAAGTCATGCCTTTCGGTCTGACAAATGCACCTAGTACTTTTATGAGGGTGATGACACAGGTCCTTCGTCCCTTCATTGGTCGCTTTTTGGTTGTTTATTTTGATGACATTCTGGTATACAGTAAGAACCAAGAAGAGCATAAGGATCACTTGCGGCAAGTCTTGAGAGTACTCCATGCTGAGAAGTTATACATTAATCTCAAGAAGTGTTCCTTCATGCTGCCCAAGGTTGTATTCCTTAGATTTATAGTGTCATCAAAGGGGGTTGAAGCTGATCCGGAGAAGATCAAGAGCATCACTGATTGGCCCACACCTAAGACTATAACAGAAGTCCGTAGCTTCCATGGGTTGGCTTCCTTCTACAGGAGATTTATTCGGAACTTCAGTGCAGTTATGGCACCCATCACTAAATGTATGAAGTCGAGTAAAGGGAAGTTTGAATGGACAGTTGCAGGGACCAAAGCCTTCGCTCTTGTGAAGAGGAAGATGACAGAGGCACCCATCCTACGACTACCAGATTTTGACAAAGTATTTGAGGTAGCTACAGATGCTTTACATGTTGGGCTAGGATGAGTGATAATGCAAGGAGGACACCCCATCGCCTTTTATAGCGAAAAATTGAATAAGGCCAAGAAGCGCTATTCGACTTATGATCTGGAGTTGTATGCAGTCATCCAAGTGCTACGCCATTAGAGGCACTACCTCACTGGTAAGGAGTTCATTTTGTACACTGATCATGAGGCCTTGAAGCACCTTCACTCACAGAAGTCGATTAGCCATAGACATGCCAAATGGGTAGCCTACTTGCAGGAGTTTGTATTTGCTATGAAGTACAAGGCGGGAAAAGAGAATACCATGGCTGATGCACTTAGCCGGAAAGTGCTCACACTTAACATATTTTCAGCACATGTTATCAACATAGATCAAATACGAGGTGAGTACACATCTGATTCTGATTTCAGCATTGTCTTTATGGAGTTACAACAAGGTGGGCAGCACTTAAAGTACTCTATTCATGATGGGTACTTGTTCTTTGACACACGGCTTTGTATCCCAAACTCTTCCCTACGTCATCACATCATACGAGAGTTACATGGAGGAGGATTAGGAGGACATTTTGGGAAAGATAAGACTCTTGCACAGGTGACTGATTGATATTATTGGCCATGCATTGTAAAGGATGTCAATCATGTGATCAAGAGATGCCGTGTATGTCAGTTGGCAAAAGGGGGAAAACAGAACACAGGTATATACTCTCCACTACCTGTTTCTCATGCACCGTGGCTTGATGTTAGCATGGATTTTGTTCTTGGACTACCCCCTACAAGAGAACGATATGATTCCATTATGGTAGTTATGGATCGTTTCTCTAAGATGGCTCATTTATACCTTGTCGTAAGACTTTTGATGTTTATCAGGTTGCAAAGCTCTTCTTCAAGTAAATAGTACGACTACATGGGCTGCCAACTAGTATTGTGTCTGACAGTGATGTTAAGTTCATGAGTTATTTTTGAAAGACATTGTGGTTGAAGACAAATACAAAACTGAACTTTTCAACTGCATTTCATCCACAGACAGACAGACAGACAGAGGTGGTGAACCGTAGCTTGGGAAACTTGCTGAGGTGTTTGGTTCGAGACTATGAGAAGACATGGCCTTCTATTTTTGACATTACAGAATTTGCCTACAATAGCTCAGTGAATAGGACAACAGGTCGTACTCCTTTTGAGATCTTGCTTGGAGCTCAACCTAAGCGGCCTATTAACCTTATGTCACTTCCACCCCAGGCTCGAGTTAGTATTGAAGTTGATGAGTTCTTACGTCATATCACTGAGGTGCATGCCAACGTCCGACGACGTATTGCCTTGAACAATGAGGTGTATATGGCTTCTGCTAATCGTCATCGGCGTTATGTGGAGTTCAAACCCGGGGACATGGTGATGATTCGAGTAAATCCTGAACGGTTTCAGACGGGTGTCAATACCAAGCTACATCCACGAAAGATGGGTCCCTACAAGGTGCTGAAACGTATAGGACCTAATGCTTATGTGCTTGAGCTGCCGGATGACATGACCATAAGCAAAGTGTTTAATGTGGCTGATCTTCACCTTTATGTTGGGCATCATTCGGATGATGGAGACATTGAGCAAATGCTGAGGTTGCCTCAACTGAAGCCACCGACTTCTGAAGTTATTAAAGACGTCTTGGATGATAATTACAAGACCTCCCGCCGTGGCACCGATTATCACACTTTTCTTGTCAAGTGGAAAGGTCGTCCCGTAGTGACTGTACTTGGATTCATGCTGATGATTTCAAGAGGCTTGATCCCGACTTGTATAAGCGCTACATGTCTCTTATCCATTCGTCGGAGTCGAATGTTTTCAAGCCGGGGAGAGCTGATGCAGTACCAACAAGGGTTTACATAAGGAGAACCAAGACCAAGGTCGACCCAAGTGGCTGACTGGGTCGACCCAGATCTGGTCCAAGTCAGCCCACGGTTTGGGCTGCTAATGGGGTTACTAATTAGTTATTTAGTTTCTATTTTGAAGTCCTAAATTAGTTTCTAATTTCAAGTCATTGTTAGTTTCTAATTTCTGTCAAGACTAGTTTCTATTTTCATTAGATTCTAATTTCCAGTTTTAATAACTTCTTGTACTCAGTTTTTAGTAACTCAGATTTAGTAACTCTGAGTTACTATTACTTGTAAACCCTCCCCATCATTATAAATAAAGATGATGGCTCTTTTAATGAGCCACGATTTTGACTAATAAAAAAAAAAAACTCTCTTGTTGCTGCCGCTGGGTAACCCTGGCTGTTCCTTGTGTTTGATCAATGCCTAGGGATTGGTGTTTGATCCAATCGACACTCTGCGGCGAGAAGTCCGAGTGGATTGCTATTATTTTCTGGTTTTCTTTATTGGATTATCTCCTCCAGCAGAACAGTCTTGGGTCTGGTTTGGTTGTCAAATCCATCCCTACATTGCTTTCTCTTCCAGTTTTCCAACCCATAGTTAACATTCGGATTCGGGAATAATTCAAGTTAAACTTTTTTGCAAATTCAGTCAAAGAAAGCAAACTATGAGAAACAGTCATATTCAGAATTCAGAAACAGGAATTAATAGTTAATGTTCAAAAATTTCGGTCCACTTTCCTGAAATTTTGAAGAAAAAAATTCCAAAATTTTCATCCGTTGTCTTTTTTTATTATTTGAATTATGTAAAAAAAAATAGTTTTTTTCAAACTAAATTATTCAGTTCCTGAATTATCCGTGAATGATTATCAAGCACAGAAACTTTGGAGACTGAATTTTTAGTGCCAAACTATTTGCAGATTCTCAAAAAATTTTGTGATTATTTCAAACCAATTCGATTTGGTCGGAATTTTTACTGGACTGAGTTTTTTTCCAAATTATTCGCAAATTTGCTAACCATATTCCTATCTAACAATTAAACTGGTCCACATGGACTATAAATTATAGATATGCCCCTAAATTACATACATTGACGCCATACCCAGTGGAGTTAACCCAAACCCTTCCTTTAGGCCTTTAGGATGCTCCTGCATTAATAGCTCAAAAATAAAAAGGGCATACCCAGTACACGAGGCTCCCGCCACTGCGGGGTCTGGGGAGGGTCATAATGTATGCAGCCTTACCCTGGCTTCATGGAGAGGCTGTTTTCTAACTCAAACCCGAGATCACTAGGTCGCAATGGAGCAACCTTCTGTTGTGCCGAGCTCAAGAATGATCCTCTAAAAATATCCCAAAATTCATCATGTAGTGTTGATGGAAGGAACAATAGATTCTTCAAGTAGGATGGAACTCAATGAAAATATTGGTCCAAGTCAAGATAGTGTAGTGATAGGTTTGCCATTCCAAACCCCCCTCCCAAAAAGATTTACAATCATATCCAACCAATGCATGAAGATAAGGAACAATCACACAAACCACTGACCCTTTTGAATTCTTTTTTAGTCGCTCTATATTTGGAAGGTGAGAGCATAAATACCTTCAAGATAGCCCAGACTACATACTTCACGTAGAATTTGAATGTCTCATTAAAGGGGATAAAGAAGAAATATCAGTAGAAAGTTTGGGTAACCAGTGGGGTCGAGAAACAAATACTAAGATCATGAAAGAAAAAAAAAAAAACTTTCGCAAATAAAATGCTCATAAGCATGAATGCAAACCTGTGCAATAGCAGAAACAATAAGAATGGGTAGGGTTGCCAAAGCCACAAGTGCCAGCCGCCATTCCAGTAGCATCCCAATGAGAACAGCCACAACAACAGCTGCGGTGTCTTGGATAAATATAGAAAGCCTGTTGCTGAAAGCAGCACGTACAAATGTAGCATCATTTGCCAAACGCATGGATAAGTTGTCAGCACTGTTCTCTTCTTCATCAAACCATCCAACTTCATTGCGCAACATTGCTGTACGGCAGTGAAAATGGATAACAAAAAATGAAAATTCAATATTTACGCAGTGAGGTAGACGGTCTAAGCACATGAAAGAATGGTACTTTAAGCCTGGGGAAGATGCATAAAGAAGCAAGCAAGATGCCATTTACCTGAAAACATCATTCTCCTAACTCGTTCAGTCATTTTCTCTCCCATAATGCCAAAATAGAAGTGCTGCAAAAAATTGGCAACCACTGTGACAATACCCATGCAAGCAATGATCAGGGACCATTTGTCCACTTCACGGCTTAAGCTGGCACCTTTATTTGGTCCATAGTATGCCGTCACTATCATTGCAATGACATAAGCAAGAAGGGGATTAAACGAACCAAAAATTGCAGCACCAGTGCTCCCTAAAGCAGCATAAAGCCACTCAGCAAAACTAAGTTCAGCAAGCCTCCAAAATGATGGAGGTTTCTGATGCTGTGTGTCCTTTGGCTCCTTCAGTTTCACGGGCATATCATCAAACTGACTGAGGGGTCGACTGAAGGTCTTTGAGTGGGAGCGTTCATTTTTAGGATCAGATGTTAAAAGTGGTGAAATAGGGGATTCAGGATCAGAAGCATTTGACGCCTGCCGATGTTCTGGATGAACATCGAGCTTGGGTAGCTCTGGTAACCTCATTTCAAAACTGTCCTGCCTTTTTATGGATGGGGCTTTTTCTGCGGCATCCAAGGCCACTCCATTTTCCAACATTTGCTCCGAAGGTGGGCTCTGAACTTTTGGTGATTCTTCCGAGTTGAACATTCCATCCGAGGGCCGGAATGCATGGCCTCCATGCACTCTCTGAAGAGAGGGTGATTTTGCCATCTTAGGAGATGAAGGTTCTTGGACACTGTGACTTGCTGAAGAATCCTTTTCAATTTGAAAAGTTGTGATCTCCTTGTGATTCCTTATAGGTGTCCTGGTAAGAACACACAATGTTAACAATCAGTATCTAAAAAAACATAAAATGGTGTATCAATTTTTTTTAGATGGGGTATTTGCCAAGGCAAGATTAGATCACAGGCCATGATAATGACAAGCCAAAGGAATTACCGCTGTAACCAGCTGGCACCTTCTGCACACAAGGAATGATTCACCACACAACAAAAGCACCAGTTTATATATTTATAATGTACCTCTTAGGAAGCTTTGCTGCTTCTTCGCATCTGAGAAGTTCTGCATATAGGCCATCAAGAGTTAGCAATTCATCATGCGTACCCATTTCAACAAGTTGGCCCTCCTCCATCACAGCTATATAATCAGCATTCCTAATAAGGCTAAGCCGCCGAGCTATTATTATAGTTGAACGTCCCAACATGAGGATATCTAAAGCCTCCTGAACAACCCTTTCTGCTTCAAAATCAAGGCCACCAGTGACTTCATCTAGTAAAAGAATAGATGGATTTGAAAGTACAGCTCTAGCAACAGAAAGTTTTATTTTCTGTTCTTCCATCAATGTTAAACCTGCCCTACCAACCTGAAATATATAAAATTAGAATAATATCAACAGAAGAAATGATAAATATCATCTATGAAGCAACATGGTCTTAATGTGATAATCCGTGTTCTTCCATCGTTCTTCTACCTGTGTCTCATAGCCTTTCTCAAGTGAGCTGATAAATGTATGAGCATGTGCTATTTTAGCAGCTTCTTCAATCTGATCAGAAGTAACATTGGACCGTCCATAAGCAATATTATCCCTAATGCTCAAACTTAGCAAGGCAGGTTCCTGGGTGACAAGTCCTATTTGGCTTCTCAACCAGTCCAGTTTCAAGCTTTTAATGTTCTTACCATCCAGAAGTACTTCTCCTGCAAAACAAAACAAATAATCCATTGGAAATACAGAGAGCACATGGAGGGTTCTAGCAGAACAATAGGAGAAAAAGAAAATAAAAAGAAAGTGAGGTCCGGACCTAATGTAGGATCATAAAACCGTTCCATGAGAGGAATTATACTACTTTTTCCTGACCCATTCCTGCCAACAAGGGCCAAAGTTTTTCTAGCTGGTACAGTTAGGTAAAAGCCACTTAAGATAGGGATTTCAGGGCGAGACAGGTAGCTGAAATAAACATTCCGGAATTCAATATTGCCTTGCACAGATGCTAAAATATTTCCATCCTGATTAACAGAAGAAGTTGAACGGCTTATCATCTCATAAAGCCTGTAAGCAGCAATTCTCCCTTGCTCAAATGAATAGAAGTTTGTTGCTGCTTGATTTAGACCACTAGAAAACATAAGTGGTTAGAGATGAGAAAATCTGTAAAATACGAGACCAGAATAAAGCATTAAACAGGAAAATAAAAGGGCTATTTACTTACAGGCCACTCAAAATCACAGCGAAGAGGGCTATCACAATTTCACCACCATGGGCTCTTCCATGTGAAATTAGGAACCTTCCAACCCAAAGTTGCAAAGCACAAGAACATATTGCAAGTCCATATGTAAATCCAAGTCCAAGACCTTGCACCAGACTTATCAGTATACCATATCTCAGTGTTGCCTGGAGTGAAGTGGCATAAGAATACTTGGCCAATGTTTCATTTGTGAATGCATACAAGGTCCTAACGTAAGAGACTGCCTGCAAGTAAACAAAACTAGGTTCCGTTACCAAATAACAGGCGTTGGGTACTTTATCCAGTATGAGAAGACAAATGGATCAATGTTAAATTTTTACTCAGTTTCCTATAAACGGATAAGAAAAGAAGTATTTACAAAAAATAGACCATAAATTTGGACTCATTACCAAACAAGCAACAGACAACCACCTTAAACTGCCACTGTACAAACAAAACAAACTACGAGAAGCTGGAGTACAGTTTACTTTGTCCAATGAACTCATTTACATAAAATGGATCTAAGTATAACTCTTCTTGTTCCTATTCGTCCCACTGAAGCAGGACAAAGTATGGGGAAATATGATGTAGATGCACACCCATGGACCGATCCAAACCCATTTGGGTATCCAAACAGAGATGAACGGGATCCAATTTGGGTCTTTGACCAGTAGGATCTTTTAGGATTTTATTTCTATTCTCATGCAATCTTTTATTTTTGGTAACTTAAGTAGTGATAGCTCCTAGGATTTAGTTTCCAATTAATTTGAGTTTCCAAATTAGAGTAGGTTTCCTTTAATGTTGGTTTTCTTTACTATTTAAATGCATGTAATATTCAATTAGAGAAGAGATTGAGAAGATGAATTGAGTTTGGTTTTTGTGAAGAGCCTGCGCCCTGCGGGCATTGTGTGTGATCCTTCCCCCCTCCCCCTTCTTTGTGTGATTTCTCCCTCTCCCCTGCAACCCTGAGACCCATATCATTGATTTCTACCCTACTCCTACCGGCCCACCATCAAAATACTTCGCTCCAAATACAAGCAAAAACCCAAAAATTGAAGGTTGCCAAGTAAATAATCAAGGTGGTGTAGGTATAAGACATAATGGATATAAGGAGAGATCATAACTCTTCTTCTATTTTGGGACTGTTGCTAAATCATCTACTTAAAAATGGCGTAGTCCTTTTTCACACTTGCATCAACTTCAAAATGTGTTGTCCATCATATTTCTTTTTATCAAGAACTAGAAGAGCCTAAGGGTGTTGCCAGACCTACTCATATAGTACCTACGCTAAGTAATAACATATAACCATGAAAATTCAAGTTTCTCCAGTTCAACTAACATCATAGTGCCCAAATTCTATGCGAATCCAAAGATACAGCACAAATCATAGTTGTCAAGGTATCACCTAGGCGACGACTAGGCGTCCAAGCAGCCTAGTTGGAGTCTGGGCGACTGTCATCTTATTGCTCTGCACCTTACTCCAAGGTGCAACACTTATTTATATCAAATGTCATTTATGTAAATGTTTTTATATTTTTTTTATTTCATTTACTGAAGATATTCTTCATAATTAAGCAAATACCCCCTATTTGAATCCAATAAAATAGTTTAAAAATCAAATTCTAAAAAGATAAAAAGTCAACACCCCAGTCCTGAACAAAAACTGCATTTTTTGTTGTACGGGCTATTTTCAACTTTCAAATGTTAGGTTTTTCTCAATTCTGAAAATTTCATAAATCTTATCATCGTAAAACATTGCTAAAAAACAAAAGTTCGGTAAAATAATCTTTTGTTTTGATATCCATAAAATTATTTTCATTTAGGAGATTTTAACATTTTACACGTTAATATAGGTTTGACTAGAACATAACTGTCATTAAAACTCAAATTTAAGTAATCTTCGACTTGTTCGAAAACTGGTTTTTTGCTCTACCTAATACAAAATGTATCATGTAAAAATAAAATCATTTGACTATTCAAACTTATTAAACAAGAGTAGTTTTCTAATACTATTTTTTGACGACTTAATGTGATTTAATGTTGATTTTTTATGATTTAATGTAGCTTAATGTTGGTTTTTTATGACTCAATGTGGCTTAATGTTGATTTTTTATGATACAAGGTATATGGCGTACTAAATAATGTTAGAAAACAGGTAAAAAAAAAATAATAACAATAATAATACTTAGTCACCTTGTTCGCCTTAAGGCGGTCAACTTATCACCTAAGAGCTTAGGCAGCCCTCCAACACCTTGGTTCGCCTTGCCGCCGTGACAACTATGGCACAAATATACCACAATGACTAAACTTATTTATGTATTTATTGAATGAGTAGAGTTCAGGTTAATGGTATGACCCACTCAAACCGTTTTACTCACAAACTCTGTAACAACAAAATAGAAATGGCATATATCTTATGATTACTAAAAGTTAAAACGACTAGCCCGGAAGCATGCACTCTTGTGTTTACACACCTAATGTCCAAATTCAAGCATATGCCACTATAATTTGCCAAATAAATTTGACTCTCTTAGCCTCAAGCAGGTGGTTTTCTGTCCAACAAACATGACCCAATTAGTAAATGGATTAGTCCCGTCATGTTCATATTTACAGGTCAGAAGCAGGTCAGTTTCATGTTCAAGTTTCCAAACCCATTTATTAAAGGCATAGTGTTGAAGCAAATCTGACCAGACACATTTCCATTGCTACTAATGAGGTAGAACTAGTCTAGAATAACATAAGAAACCTCAGCGCGTCTAAGCATAGACCAGTGCCTACTAGATGAGAACCTTCAGGTGAAAACACATGCTACCCACAAACAAAAACATGAGGGAGGAGGTACATGATTTTCAGGCTATGGTGCAGTAACAGTGGGTTCCTACTTATTCACGACAGAACAAGGCAGAAATCTACTATGAAGCAGAGAAAACTGATAAAAATTTTGAAATAGTGGAATATATTCACGGAAAATGTAGGAGTAAAGAAATTGTAGAAGATAGTGGAAGCGCAGAACTCTGGAAAAAATGTGGGTGGTTGCACTACTTCATAGCCTCAGATATCTTTAGATCCAAAAAACACTTTGATTTTACTACTCCTTTCACCTTTGGCATCTGTTGGGGATCATGGATCAAGGGAATTGAAGACTCTAAGGAGATAAATATGCATGGATATTGGAATTTCCTTTTTTTTTTTTTTGAAGGGGGGGTGGTACTGATGCAATTTAGAAGAACAAGAAGGCCAGCAACAAACCAGGCCCAGAATGGACAAATATGTTGAATTTTGTGTGTGCACTAGGTCAATGGGCCATGGGCTTATATTTTTGGGTCTACTATTGTAATAGGCCAATTCCATAACCCCAAATATGATGGATTTGAGTCCCATATGGGATTATTGTTAGTTTCTATTTTAGTAAGTTGTATTCTTTATTGGAAAATTTACAGCGCCACCCCTTGAGGAATGCCACTTTTAACAACACACCCTTTACATTATCGACAATTACAGCCGGACCCTTACCGTCTAATTTCCATTTTCATATTGTAATAGCTAGAAAGATATTATGTAGGTAGTTTCTAATTTTAGTTTTCAATTTTAGAAAGTATAATTCTAATTTATTGGATTTCTATTTTTGCAAGAGGGAGGGATTTGATTTGATTTGATTTGATTTGATTTGTAATTAGTTTCCAAATAGGATAGTATCAAGTTGTAACGGGATTCCTTTCCTTTCCATGCAAGGACAGACCCAATTTTGTAATCAATTTGAAAGTTTATAAATAAAGGGAAAAGGCTGATTAACAGTACAACTCACAGTTCTCCGGCAGTTTGGATTCCTTTCCTTTATTTGAAAGTTTATAAATAAAGGAAAAAGGCCCACAATTTTGATAAAGAAAAAAGAAATGGCTCATAATGTAAGATTGGTCACAAGTGATCCAATCCCAAGTAGGATCTTTAGAAAATTCAAAAAAAAAATCAGATAGAATGACAGATAGTATGAACAAAACAAAAATAAGAGAATGAAGGGAATAATGGGGATAGGGGAACAGGTAGGGTCGAGTATCTCACTCTTCCCTAGGGCATCTCACCCAAGCTGTCTCTCACAGCACTACATCTCACAGTTCTCCGGCACAAAGCTTTCTTTTTTTTCATTCAATAAAATTTGTGTTCAATGTTGTAGCTCCTTACAAGCCTATATAGAAGACTCAAAACTGATTCAAACACTAAAAAGGAAGGCCTAACCCAATCTTTAACTAATTGGGAAACCTAAACTGACTGGGAAACCTAAACTGACTAGGAAACTAAAATAACTAAACCAAACTATATAAAAGTCTCAAAACAGGACTCTAACTAAACTAATCAATTAAATCTCGTTTTTCTACTTTCTACAAATATTTTAGGCCCATTAAAGTGGTTCATTACAAAGAAACCCCATGGGATCAAAGGCCCAACACATACATAACCCAACCCAAGGATTATTTCCAATCAAATAAGCCCATTAAGTGACTTGTCTGCATCAGCTTATGCTGTTGTGCTGTGGGTTCAAAGATGAAATTGGGTGAGAGGCTCGATCCAAACCTATCCTTCTTCTATCTTCTATCTTCTTTTACCTTCCAATCAATTTGTGTGTTAGGTGATCTGCTGCAACCTATAATCGACCAAGATAATATGCTGCTGCCGATATTTTGGAGATCAATTCAGGGATCTAGAAGCTGCACTAGATGGAATTCATTAAGCTTCTTGCGTCCCTGGTCACCATTTACAGTGGACAGTTATGCCATTCGGTTTGAAGACGGTATAACTCTTAGCCGTATAACTCTTCACCTTGGAGATCCCGACTAACGGTCACCAGAACATTGCTCTCGCTTCTTGCAGCATCGGCTCCTTATACAGCTTTGCTCTCACAGCTCTTGACAAACTCTGTAACGTCAAGAAAATCTGGAAAGAATTACAGTCCAAGTCTGACAAAGTGTCATCAGCCTGTGACACTTCCTGGATGAAAATCAAATGTAAAGGTTCTGATCACAACTGTGATTGTCCGACAAAGAAGCCTTTCCACCACAAGCAGTTCTTTCACTCCTCCAGAAAGCACAAGAAACGTTTTCCGTTTAAGCCATCCCGGTATAAACGGTTTAAACCACAGTGGAAATTCCTTCGGAAAAAACAGTTTCGAGGGAAAACCAAAAATACTTCTTGCTTCATCTGTGGAAAAGATGGACATTTCGCAAGAAATTGTCCTAATAAAAGTAAGAAAGACAAGGTGCTACATATGCTTGCCTCCCTCCATCATGATGATCTACACGATGCTGATCTTGAATCTCTGTATTCCTTAGATGCAGAGCCTACGGATCTCTCCCTTTTTGCTATTGACTATCCAGATGAGGTTGATCCCCAACACCTCACAGACTCAGACCCAGAGTCTTCCTTCTCCGAGTCCGAGGATTCAGATCCCCTCTACCAGGTCATCCCTTTCCTTTCCAAGGAAAAGGAACCAACTCCTCTTCCCTGTCAGTCTATTACCTTACCGCATGCAGCAGTAACATTAATCCCAGAACCATATGCTAAACCCGTCCATCTAATAGCTTTTTTAGATACAGGTGCTGCAACAACCATTTTGTCTCCAAAGGTCCTCCCTAACCATTTCTGGAAACCTCAAGTCCCTGCTTTGCCATTTTTAGCAGCTAATGGTGAAACCTTCTATATCACCTTAGTTACTAAAAAACCCATTAAAGTTCAACTTCTTCCGACCCTTTCTTTCTCCCATGTTATGTTAGGATCCCAGTGTCCTGGAAAAGACCTCATCATAGGTTTTGATGTCCTGAGTCATCTTCCCCTGAAATGGACTCAGCAAGGTCTTGTGTATAAACAACAACTTCTCCCCTGGTCCCCTTTTTCTAACATATTTCTTGCAGGAACAGGTCTCACTTTGTTTGATGAGTTTAAAGGAAAACTTCTGCAAACCTCTTGTGCAGATTCTCATACAGAATTCCTGACAAAGTGTACACATCCCCTCTGGCAGAATTCAAAGTTCTTCATCTCCTTACCCTTTAAGAAGAATGAAGATATCAATCCAACAAAGGCCAGTCACCCTGGAATGCCCCCTGAACATTTGACACTTGCCGTCCAGGAGCTTAGTCAATTACAAGCTCAAGGTTTACTTGAACCTACTGTGTCTCCCTGGGCATGTCAGGCATTTTATGTAAACAAAAGAACAGAACAGATCCGTGGAAAAATGAGAATGGTTATTAATTATCGGCCCCTGAACTTTTTTCTGGCTGATGATAAATTTCCATTACCAACCCGTCCTGCTCTGTTACTTCAGTTAGCCTCAGCAACTGTCTTCTCCAAGTTTGACCTAAAAGCAGGTTTTTGGCAACTTGGTATTATTCCTGATGATCGACCAAAGACAGCTTTTTGCGTCCCTGGTCACCATTTACAGTGGACAGTTATGCCATTCGGTTTGAAGACGGCCCCATCAATATTCCAGCGTGCCATGATGCAAATCTTTGCTCCTATACAAGATCAGGCCCTAATTTATATTGATGATATTCTTCTGTTTTCATCTACACAGGATGAACATTTACGCCTCCTTCAACACTTCCATCAGATTGTTCAAGACTATGGAATCATGCTCTCCTCAAAGAAAATGCAGATTGGTGTCTCCACCATTGATTTTCTTGGAGTCACTATTACCAAAGGAACATATGAGCTTCAACCACATATTGCTACCTCTCTACAGCAATTTCCTGATGGACCATTGACAAAACATCAGGTCCAGCAATTCCTTGGTATAGTAAACTATATGACTGAGTTTCTTCCTCAACAAATCAGACACACGTCTGTACTTCATCAACTATTGAGAAAGAATGCTCCTCCCTGGTCTTCTGAACACACTGCAGCAATCCATGCTTTGAAGCAGTTAACTACAAGACTTCCCTGTTTACAGATTCCTTCTGATGGACGTAGGATTCTCCAAACAGATGCTAGTGATACTCACTGGGGTGCAGTTCTCCTTGAAGAACACACCGATTATACAAGAACAGTTTGTGGTTACAAGAGTGGCTCATTCAAAACCTCTGAAGCCCATTATCACTCCACTTTCAAGGAAATTCTTGCAGTTCGACGCGGCATTGAAAAGTTCCAGTTTCATCTCATTGGCCACAGGTTCCTTATTGAACTGGACATGTCAAGCTTCCCCCGAATGCTTGAGTTCCGTCAGAAACAGCTTCCGAATGATCAATTACTCCGGTGGGCTCAATGGTTTTCAAAGTGGTCCTTTGACATCAAACACATCAAAGGAACAGAAAATGTCTTGGCAGACTTCTTGTCCCGACCAACCTCTACCTNAAGAACACACCGATTCTACAAGAACAGTTTGTGGTTACAAGAGTGGCTCATTCAAAACCTCTGAAGCCCATTATCACTCCACTTTCAAGGAAATTCTTGCAGTTCGACGCGGCATTGAAAAGTTCCAGTTTCATCTCATTGGCCACAGGTTCCTTATTGAACTGGACATGTCAAGCTTCCCCCGAATGCTTGAGTTCCGTCAGAAACAGCTTCCGAATGATCAATTACTCCGGTGGGCTCAATGGTTTTCAAAGTGGTCCTTTGACATCAAACACATCAAAGGAACAGAAAATGTCTTGGCAGACTTCTTGTCCCGACCAACCTCTACCTTTTCAGTCATCCCACTCCTATACCCTCTAACTCCAGGAGCTTCATCTTCCTCCTCCTCACCCACACCACAACCTTCCCCTGGCCACAACCTCTGTTGTAATTTCCCTCCTTATCTTCCTCCTGAAATTCTTCAAACCTTAACCTATACAGCCCTCCTTACCTACAGTAAGCTCACAGCCATCCAGCTTCTCAGAATAGCCCTTCGACAAGAAGGTCTTTTTCTTGCTGGTTCTTCCTGCCACCCAGACTTCCCCTTTCTTACAGTCTTTACCTTTAATTCCTACCATGACCTACAGGAATTACCCCTGATATATAAATGCATCCTCTGGCATTTATGTACAGCCTACTCCATCGCCATCAGTTTTCCTCTTCAAGCTATTCATGGCATGTGTTCTCGATGGTGTGATCCTATACACCCTCACCAGCCAAACCGCCCTATCCTCCAGTTTCTACAGCTCTTTGCTCCCATGGAAACTTGGTTGGATCTCTTCACCTCTCTTCTCCCACTAGAAGATTCCCCTGATATACCCATGCACCACACTATTATCCTCTTTCATAGACCACCAGCAGTGCTCCAGATCACTGACCCTCCACATACCCTAAACCCCTGCCATTTCATTAATTACACAACAGACTACCATGTGTATGGAACAAAGCCCTATACTCTCTTCATCAATCGCCGACAACATAGATCAGAATGGCGACAGTTTCTTCATACCATGTGCCAAGTCAATGATACTCAGCCCCATCAAGTTCCAGCCCCACTTCTCCAGACTGTTGATTCTGCTTGGGAACTTCATCAGAACGGTCGACTTCCTTGTCCACGTCTCATCCCTCTTATGGATGCCTACGACGACTGGCTCATTGATACGGCTGCATTCTATCCCTACAGCAGTTCTTCGGATCCCGATACTGATTGAGTATGGTATTGAGTATGTACTAAGTATGTATTGAGTATGGTATTGAGTATGTACTAAGTATGTCGTCTGTATGTTGTATTATGTGTGTATGTATTGAGTTAAGTATGTATGCCGACACTTCCGACATACGGTCCCACAAGCATGTGAAGTCCATGTGAAGGACACATGGCTTGGGTCCCACATGTCCTCCTTGTATTGCCTTTGGCTATTTAAAGTTTGGGTACAAAGTAAGGAAGATTGTTCCTGCGTTCAGGGTAGTCTGAACAGTAGCAACCACGGCATGTTCATACCGGAGAAAGCGACTGTCGAGAAGGGCTATGCGGGAGAACACGGGAAGGCCTTTCCTGCCATGGAAAGTAAGAGCAAACTTGATTGCACCAAAGTGGAGATGGGTATAACCCTGGTTTTGCCAATCAGGGATGAAGTTAGTCGGGATCTCCAAGGTGAACAGTTGTTCCTTTGTGGTGGCAGGGATGTGATGGAGTTCACATCGGGAAGCCTGAACAAGTTCCTTTACCGGAGGGGTTTTCTTTCTAGGGGCTAACAGGGTTTTCCAGGTAGCAGAGGAAGAAGTCTTCTTTGGGAAGACAGTATATGGGTTTAGCAGAGGGGAAGGGGTTGACGGGATGATTTGATCATCTGGAAGATAATCAAATTCATAGAGGGACTCGATGGATGAAAAAGAGGAAGACCGGGAAGAAGAAGGGGTCGAAGAGGAAGACGAAGAAGAACTTCGAGAAGACGTAGAACGTCGGGAAAGAGACATACCGTAAGGAGGGCGTAAATCCAAATCCGAGCAGCACTTCCCGTCGGTGAAACTCAAGTAGATCAACGGATGCCTAGTCGAGGCCGATCAGGACCCCCGGAGGTTAAGGTCTCAGAGACAGATCAACCTGAGCCGTTACAGGGTATAAAACAGCCACTCTTTGGCCTGAGAACCCATCGCTCAAAGGTTCTTTCTCTGTCACCAGAGAACTATACCTACGGAGTAACCTGCAATAGGGCGTGGCCTAGAACATTCGTTGGACTACAAGAGGTTCGAACCGAGAAGGGTCGGCCGCCGGAGACGGACCTTAGCCGAAGAAGGGGGAGGGGTATGGCTTTGATACCATTCTTTCTCAATAGTTGATGAAGTACAGACGTGTGTCTGATTTGTTGAGGAAGAAACTCAGTCATGTAGTTGACTATTCCAAGGAACTGCTGAACCTGATGTTTTGTCAGAGGACCATCAGGGAATTGCTGTAAAGAAGTAGCAATATGCGGTTGAAGTTCATATGTTCCTTTAGTAATAGTGACTCCAAGAAAATCAATGGTGGAGACACCAATCTGCATTTTCTTTGAGGAGAGCATGATTCCATAGTCTTGAACAATCTGATGGAAGTGTTGAAGGAGGCGTAAATGTTCATCCTGTGTAGATGAAAACAGAAGAATATCATCAATATAAATCAGGGCCTGATCTTGTATAGGAGCAAAGATCTGCATCATGGCACGCTGGAATATTGATGGGGCCGTCTTCAAACCAAAAGGCATAACTGTCCACTGTAAATGATGACCAGGGACGCAAAACGCTGTCTTTGGCCGATCTGCTGGGATAATACCAAGTTGCCAAAAACCTGCCTTTAGGTCAAACTTGGAGAAGACAGTTGCTGAGGCTAACTGAAGTAACAGAGCAGGACGGGTTGGTAATGGAAATTTATCATCAGCCAGAAAAAAGTTCAGGGGCCGATAATTAATAACCAGTCTCATTTTTCCACGGATCTGTTCTGTTCTTTTGTTCACATAAAAAGCCTGACATGCCCAGGGAGACACCGTAGGTTCAAGTAAACCTTGAGCTTGTAATTGACTAAGCTCCTGGACGGCAAGTGTCAAATGTTCAGGGGGCATTCCAGGGTGACTGGCTTTTGTTGGATTGATATCTTCATTCTTCTTAAAGGGTAAGGAGATGAAGAACTTTGAATTCTGCAGAATGTAAACTGTGAAAAAATACAAGACATCATACACCAACACACCTGTACGTGTCCCAATCTTACCTGACTTATCTTACACATCTCAAGTCCATCATTTCACCATCCATCATTAAGATATTTAAAATATGAAAATAATACACATCCACAACCAATTGATGCATGAACATACAAGATGGGCGAAAAGGAAAAATAAAAGAAACACTCCAAAAGAAAAGGTTAGGGCACCCACTCACCTTGGTATTCAGGGTTAGACAAATCACTTCTCTGAGTTGGGTACATTCCCACACTATAATTCAATTTTCCTATTCCATAACATACTTAGGCTATCAAATATATAACTAAATTCCTATTGTTAATCTAATTTAATTGGTTATTCTTATTCCCACTCCCTTTTATTAATTTCTGTTCAAGTAGAAATCCTATTCAATTTCATAATTTATAAGATTGAAATCCATGAATAAACCAATAGTTAAGGGCTATATTGTCCTTACTCCATGTCTTTAGTAAGTTTAATAAAATACAAGGTAGTACAGTGGCCTTTCTAGCCTCTGAAAGCTCAACCAGCTGGAGACCTCTAGAGCCGACAGGCTGGCCTGTGGTCTCCCGCCAATTGGGTCAAAACCTGCAAAATCTGATTCTGCTCCTTTCTTCTGTTTCCTCAAACCATGGAAAAGTAGTAACATGTCAAAATTACTATTTCCATCCATCAATTTCAGCTAAACCCTCTCTTAGGGAAACTCTATGGGTACCAATTCAGCTCAAATCAATTTTTTATCAAAACTAGTTAAGGAAAAAGTCAGAAATCCTCAGATTCAGTTAGTTCTCTTTAATTCTAGAAATTCCCATGTTAATTGCTTAATTAGAAATGGGATACCAATGTTTTTTACTTTCTAGTTTGGTGTTCCATCTCTAATTTTTTTTGCATGCATTTCTAAACCCACAAACTAGTAAAACCCTCTTGAAATTTCACTTTCATCACATCTTGCAATTCAGTCCTAAGGGTTTTGGTAAAACATTTAGCTACCTAGCCCTATTCAGCCTCAAGTTCAGGAAATCCCTGAAATAACTTAGAGGTGGGGGTGAATAGGTTATACTAGTGAAATTTAAACCTTTTCGATTAATGGTTCCCAAATGTGATTGTTAATTAAAACTGCTGAATAATAAAATAGATACAATCACTCAACACCAAGGTTTATATTGGTTCGACTCAATCCGAGTCTAGTCCACTCCCTACAAGTTCTACTTGTAAGGTATTCCACTAGCTTTCCCTTTCAGTAAAGTAGGTAGGGAAGAAAACATTTACAGAATCTTGTTCAGGACGAGAGTATCCTAACAATCTCCTTCAAGGTTGAGAGGCACCTTTTACAATCCCATTTAATGGTGGAGAGACACCTAACTCTTTTGAGGGTAAGAGGATCCTTACACAATCCTAATTACAGTTTAGGAAAATGTAAAAGCAAAAACAAAAACAAGTGGAATAGAATTGTTCGAGTTTACCTCATGCGGTGCATGCAAAATAAATATGAAAATGTATGATTGAATACACCTTTTGTAGTCTCCCTTGAGTATAGAGTGGTGAAGGAGACTTTTCTGAAACTCTTGAGTTCTTAAAGAATGTGTTTGACTTCAGTCAATGAACTCAATAAAATAACTGTTGATCCTTACAAATGACTTTGATATGATTGCTAAGAGCTTTCTTAATTGTTAATTATTAAAGTCATTGTGGGGTATTTATATAGGCAGAGGCTAGGCTTAATTAGAATAATAAAATAACCCAATTCGGAAGGAGAATAATTTCTAATGGATAGAAATTTTCTCAAACGGCAGTTGCCACTTCCAAGTCCAATTGTACGAAACTAGCCGTTAGATTCAAAATATAGCCATTATATAGCCGTTGGGGGTCTTTGGAGATGAACCGCCAGTTGCCACTTCCATTCGGTAGTTGCCGGATGGCCTCTATAGGGTAAGTCAGTGAGGATCATTTGATCCGAAATCGATCCGACAAACCGGTTTAATTGCCGATTAAATCCGACAGTTACTGGTTCCATCTGGTAGTTGCTGGATGGTCTCTGATGCAAAACAGATCATAGAGACCAAGCGGTAGTTGTCACTTCGATCCGATAGTTGCCGATTGGTCTCTATTTTGTGTTTTGATTGCCCAGCATTCACACAAAGAGGTCCAATGCCTTAGGTTGTTTTCTTATGTCTTCGTAGACACCCAATTTTATCACCCTCCTCCAGCTACGATGAAATATGGATCTTGGATGCGACTTTTGGCTTCCGATCAATGGAGATGATGATGGAAAAGTTCCCCTACCCAAAACCCTGGAAACCCCCGTGTGGGAGAGACGAGGTTTTTTTCTGAATTTATATATACGAAGGAATCTGGTCAAGATGACCGTATAGATGGCACGTCAAAACCGATCAGGCGATATATAGCATGTCAAAATCAGACCATTAGATCTCCTACAATCTTCCCTGGAAAATCAAAGTTTTCACGTGCATGTCGCACACACCAACCCAACCAAGCCTTCCTCCCATGCCCACGCGCCCCCACATGCATAGGCTTGTGCCCCCTCTAGCCATAGCCCACTACAGCACACATGCTGCCCATGTGTGCTGCATGCTGCCCATGTGTGCTGCCACTACTACCCATGCATGCTGGCCATGTGTGCTGCCCCTGCCGTCCATGTGTGCTGCCCTTGCCACCCATGTGTGCTGCCACTGCTGCCCATGCTGCCCCTACCACCCATGCCACTGCCCGCACACCCATGCCATTGCCCCATGTACGATGTGCCACACACTCATGACATTGCCCGCACACCTTCTACGCATCGCCTGCCCGTCTATACTAACCATGCCCCATGCACTTTCGCCCAGTCTCACGTAACGTCGTCAATGACCAGGATTGATATTCCCTTGACCCTATGGGTGAAGAAATTCCCTTTTCACCCACTTAAGACTAAAAAAATTCTTTTTTACTAAGGATTCTCTCTCCCAAAAAACCCTTTTTTACC
This sequence comes from Macadamia integrifolia, assembly GCF_013358625.1. NCBI lineage: Eukaryota > Viridiplantae > Streptophyta > Magnoliopsida > Proteales > Proteaceae > Macadamia > Macadamia integrifolia. The sequence goes on along the minus strand of NC_056568.1, from coordinate 5,067,103 downwards.
CATTGTATAAAAGCCCTCTTCACCCATTTTGGTCCAAGAATCCCTTTTTACATATTGTATAAAAATCTTCTTTACCCACTTTAGTTAAAAAATGCCTCTTTCGTTTGTTGGATAAAGATATTCCCTCTTTCCCATTGACCGGAAAAACATATAAATACCTCCTTCCTTTGGATTTCACACACAAAGCAACCCCACCTCACTCCAAAGTAGTGAAGCTCTACCCTCTCTCCTCCCCTCCCCCTCTTGAGTTTCTACGAGTCTTCAGAGCGATCTTCATCAAGATCCGAAATCTTGTTCAGATCTTCGAAGTGTTCTTCGAGACTTTGAAGATCTTCAATCCAAGTTCTTAGTCTAATCTAGTTTTTTCCAAAATTAGTATGTTCTTTAACCCCCTCCTTTGAGTATTCTTGAGTTTTACTATAAATAGAAATCCCCCTTGTGGTTCTTCGGGTCTAGGAAGAGATCTTTGTTAAGATCCGGAACTCTGTTCGGATCTTCAAAGTGTTCTTCGAGACTTTGGAGATCTTCAGTCCATTTTTAGGTCAATCCATTTCTTTCCAGAAATAGCCATTCCTAGCGGAAGCCCTGTCCGAGTGCCCCTAGAATCTTTTCAGAAATATCCATTCCCAGCAGAAGCTCTGCCAAAGTGCCACCTCAGCCTAGCCATACCCTAGCCTATCCCCAGTGGAAGCTCTACCAGAGTGCCACCTCAACCTAGCCCTCCCCTAGCCTATCCCCAGCGGAAGCTCTACCGGAGTACCACCTCATCCTAAATCCAAAAATAGCCTTCCCTAATCGAAGCTTTGTCCGAATCCAAATCTGAAAGTAACCATTCCTAGCCGGAACCCTGTCCGCATAGGAGAATCAAGACCATCTTCCCCTGAGCCAAGAGAATCCAAAAGACAGTCCGAGCTTATACTAATCAGAGGTTTACCCCTCTTGACCCGAAACAGGGGTTAAGTTCAAGTACAGTTTTCAACCCAATTATCATCATGTAGACTTTATATAGACCTTGTTTTAGTGTATATAGTAGTTTGAATTCAATCAATGTATATATGTGTGGTAACTTAGCCATGCATGAGGAATAGTAATAATTATGGAAAATGTTCATTCTTAAGCATCTAGTAGGAAGACCGGTTGAACCGGGCAGATGGGTGCCTAGCACCTTCCCAATTCTGTAACCTGACACTCACCCTAAATCTTTGGACCAGACCAACTTTCGGTCCCTTTTCTCAGGAATTGGGCCCACCCATGGGTCCTAGGCCCATAACCCTAGGTGGTGACTCCAAACCCCATTTGTATAATCTCGATCCCCATATTAGACCATCATCAAACTCTCGTCTCAAATGAAGAATTTTATACTCTTGTAAAATAGGCCCCCATGTACCTTCGAGCGACGATACGACGGTGCGGGGCCCACAAAAAAAGTACACACGACACAAATCCCTCCCCTCACATGAAAGAGA
>NC_056568.1:5061404-5061509 GCF_013358625.1 Macadamia integrifolia | reverse complement strand
TTCAGCTTTAGGGAATATGAGTTGGAGCAACTCATCTTTGTGAAGAAACAAGTCTCTGATATTAGCACCATTAAAGAAATAGCAGCAACTTTCTCAGAAGGAGAA
>NC_056568.1:5042326-5059832 GCF_013358625.1 Macadamia integrifolia | reverse complement strand
AAAAAAAATCAAAAGATTTTTTTTTAATCAAGAACCAAAATCCAAAATTCAAATAAAGATGCAAAAATCAAAACCCAAAATTCAAAAAAAAAATAAAATAAAAAACAAATTCAAAAATCAAATTCAAATCAAATTTCAAAGGTCAAGAATCAAAGATCAAAAATCCAAAAAAAAAAAAGAATCAAAGATCAGAATTCCAAATAAAAAAAAGATTCCAGTCCCAAGGTGTAATTTAAAAGTTTTTACAACCAAAAAGAGAAATTCAAAAATAAATCCTTATGGTAGGGAAAATTGTGATCACATAGTAAGTAAAATCTACTTGGTAGAAAGTGAAATTGGTAGATGAAAATTCAAAATTGGTGAGATAGATGGAAATTACCACCCAAAGATTTCAAGTCAAAAAATCGAAAAATCAAAATTCCAAATCAAACATCAAAATTCAAGTCAAAAAACCAAAAATCAAGATTCCAAATCAAGCATCAAAAAGTAAAGATCAAAGATTCTAAATCAAAAACCAAAAGTTCAAGACCCAAATGATTAAGAACCAGGGGCTTAAACCTAATGGTCCAATCTCATTGACAAGGACCCAAATAGCCCAGCCCGGTTCAAGAGAACCCACCTGGAAGACCAGATAGCCCAGCCCAGTTCGAAAGAACCTGCCTGAAAGATCAGATTAGCCCAACCCAGTTCGAAAGAACCCACCTGGAAGACCAAATAGCCCAGCCCAATTCGAAAGAACCTGCCTGGAAGACCAGATAGCCCAACCCGATTTGAAGGAACCCGCTTGGAAGACCAGATAGCCCAGCCCTGTTCGAAAGAACCCACCTAGAAGACCAGATAGCCTAGCTCGGTTCGAAAGAACCCTCCTGGAAGACCAGATAGCCCAGTCCGGTTCGAAAGAACCCACCTGGAAGACCAAATAGCCCAGCCCAATTTGAAACAACCCGCCTAAAAGACCAGATAGCCCAGCTTGGTTCGAAAGAACCTGCCTAGAAGACCAATTCCCTAGGACTGGCGGATGGAAGTCCAGCTAGGAAGAACATTTTTCATATACTAACATCTTTTGTAGAGAGGGCTCGAATCTCTACAATTGATGGATCAACCCCGAGGACTGGGGATGGAAGTCCAACCTAAGAAAAACAATTTTTATGTACTAACATTTTCTACAGGGAGGGCTCAAATCTCTACGAAACAATGGTTCAATATTTCATAACAGGATTGAAAGGGATCAAATTTCTTTCCTGTCATTAGCAACCAAGGTAAGTCCTCAACATTAAAGTATTTAAGAGATATTATCTATTGAATTTTTCAACTCCGTCATAAATAAGCAAGATGACGGTAGTACATGCTCCAGGTGATAAAATGTGGTCATTCTTTTCTTTGCCCCTAGGCTGTTGACACAAGCCCAACAAAAGAGGGGCATTCTGTAGACATCAAATTTTGTCACCCTCCTCCAGCTATGACTTTTGGCTTCCGATCAATGGAGATGATGATGGAAACATTCCCCTACCCAAAACCCTAGAAACCCCCACATAGGAGAGAAGATGGTCCAATTTTGACTTTTTATATACGAAAGAAACTAGTCAAGATGACCGCATAGATGGATAGTACTCAAAAATAAAATTTCGACGATATATGCAACGTCAAAATCATACCGTCGGATCTCCTGCAATCTTCCCTAGAAAATCACAATTTTCGCACGCATGTCGTGCACTCCCTCTAGCCATAGCCCAATGCTGCCCATGCATGCTGCACATGTGTGCTGCCCCAGCCGCCCATGTGTGCTGCCACTGCTGCCCATGCATGCTGCCCATGTGTGCTGCCCCTGCTGCCCATGCTTGCAGCCCATGTGTGCCGCTCCTGCTGCCCATGTGTGCTGCCCCTGCCACCCATGCCACTGCCCCACGTGCCATACACCGCACACTCATGACATTGCCCTCACACCTTGTACACATCGTCTGCCCGTCTATACTGACCATGCCCCGTGTACTTTGGCCCAATCTCGCACAATGCTGTCAATGACCGGGATTGATATTCCCCGGACCCGGTGGGTGAAGAAATTCCCTCTTCACCCACTTAAGACCAAAAAACCCCTTTTTTACTAAGGATTCTCTTTCCCAAAAATCCCATTTTTTACCCATTGTATAAAAGCCCTCTTCACCCATTTTGGTCCAAGAACCCCTTTTTGCCCATTGTATAAAAGCCCCCTTTACCCACTTTAGTTAAAAAACCCTCTTTTGTCTGTTGGATAAAGATTTTCCCATTGGCCAAAAAAACCTATAAATACCCCCCTCCTTTGGACTTCACACACAAAACAACCCCACCTCACTCCATAGTAGTGAAGCTCTTCCCTCTCTCCTCCCCTCCCCCTCTTGAGTTTCTTCGGGTCTTCGGAGCGATTTTCGTCAAGATCCAAAATCTTGTTCGGTCTTCGAAGTGTTCTTCAGGACTTTGAAGATCTTCAATCCAAGTTCTTAATCCAATCCAATTTTTTCCAAAAGTAATGTGTTCTTCAACCCCCTCCTTTGGATGCTCTTAAGTTTTACCAGAAATAGAAACCCCCCCTTGTGGTTCTTCGGGTCAACGAAGAGATCTTTGTCAAGATCTAGAACTTTGTTCGGATCTTCAAAGTGTTCTTTGGGACTTTGGAGATCTTCAGTCCATTTTTAGGTCAATCCATTTCTTTCTAAAATTATTCGTTCCTAGCAGAAGCCTTATCGGAGTGCCCCTAGAATCTTTCCAGAAATAGTCATTCCCAACGGAAGCTCTGTTGAAATGCCACCTCAGCCTAGCCCTCCCCTAGCCTATCCCCAGAGGAAGCTCTGCCGGAGTGCCACCTTAGCCAAGCCCTCCCCTAGGCTATCCCCAACGGAAGCTCTACCGAAGTACCACCTCATCCTAAATTCAGAAATACCCTTCCTTAGCCGAAGCTCTATGCGAAACCAAATCCGAAAGTAACCATTCCTAACCGGAACCCTGTCCGCATACCATCAGAATTAACATCTCTCAAGAAAGGAAGTTGGAGGTCAAAACCATCTTCCCTTGAGCCAGGAGAATCAAAAAGACAGTCCGAGCTGATACTAATCAAGAGCCTACCCCTCTTGACCCGAAACAGGGGTTAAGTTCAGGTATAGTTTCTCAACCCAATTATCATCATGTAGACTTTATATAGACCTTGATTTAGTGTATATAGTAGTTTGAATTCAATCAATGTATATATGTGTGGTAACTTAGCCATGCATGTGTAATAGTAACAATTGTGAAAAATGTTCGTTCTTAAGCATCTAATAGGAAGACCGGTTGAATCGGGTAGATTTGGTGCCTAACACCTTCCCAATTCTGTAACCTGACACTTACCCTAAATCTCTGGACCAGACCAACTTTTGGACCCTTTTCTCAGGAATCGGGCCCACCCCCGGGTTCTAAGCCCATAATCCTAGGTGGTGACTCCAAACCCCATTTGTATGGTCCCGATCCCCATATTGGACCATCATCATACCCCTGTATCAAATAATAAATTTTACACTCTTGTAGAATAGGACCCCACTTATCTCCGAGCGGCAATACGGTGGTGCGGGGCCCGCAAGCAAAGCACACATGACACAAATACCTCCCCTCATATGAAAGAGAAAGAAAAAGAAAGGCTAGAGGACGGGGTTCAAGTCCTTTTCCCCCCCAAGGGAAGAGTGACATTAGTCCATCTCCAACCGCTACCCTCACAGTCTTTTCTAACACTAAAATGCATGTGTGTAGTGCGTGTTAGTGTGTGTAAATTACAACCTAATCTAGAAGTCTTCAAGTCTTAAACTCTTCAAGTCTTCTAATTTTCAACTGGATCTTCTAATCTTCAACTTTTCAATCACTTTATGCCATATCACGTCTTGAGCTTTAATGGGTGTACTTGATATCTTCTTCAAGCATTGATGCCAACTTGTTGATACTCTTCATTTGATGACTTCAATCTTCATTTCTTCCTTTCATTCATCAAATTTGATCTTTGATATGAAGTCTCTATAAAACAATAATTGACGAAAAATTGTGAAATATCTTCATATGTTTGTTATCATCAAAATCAACTATAGGAGTGTGGGCATATCCCTAACAATTTCCCCTTTTTTGATGATGACAAACAGATGATTCTCAAATAAAATAAATAATCAATTATCAATAAATTAGAGAACCATATCACAATTTCTCCCCCTTTGTCAACAGGAAAAAGTGGGGTTTAAAAATCTCTATAATGTCTTTCCCCATTTTTAATCTTGACAAGGAGTGTAGGAAAAATAGCTCCCCCTAAGGGTATGCTTAACAGAAAAAAAATAAGCATGTAGTCAAGACTAAGACATGCTCCTCCTAAGCCTATGCATCATAAAAAAAAAATTCAAATAACAAGTATAAAGCTGAAGCTCCCTGTAACAATATGCAATAGATGTTAACGAAGCTAACATACATTCAAGTAAGATAGAACATTAAAATTTTAAGATGGATACCAGATCAACCATCCATGCATCATCCATCTTTCACCTTGGCTCTTTAGGACAATAGAATCAAGCATATAGTGGTCCCCATAATCTTATGGGTCCATCCATGTTACAATCAAAATATCCCTTGGGTTTTCAAACCCTTCTAGGTGTGTGAGGTCTAAATGATGTGTACGGCCTATGTGAATCATATATTTCATAATGTGCAGGTGGCCTACAAGATTTAACATCTCTTTGAGTCTTGTATGGTCTATAAAGTGGATAAGGCCTTTGTGGTGCATATGATTGTTGTGGAGTATGTGACCTCTGATGCGTTTGTGGCCAATAGGAAGTGTGTTGTCGGAATTCCCTTTGAGATTTGGAATTCCTTTGAGGTCTATCATGCCTCTTGGAGGGAGTGTATTAATATGCATAATGGTCATTTTTCCTTTTTGAAACTTTGCTTTGGTTTTGTTGGGATTTTTTTTTTTTTAATTTAAGCATGGCAATGCTCAATGGTATGACCTTTCCTTTTGCAATATCTACAAACAATGCATGAAGAGGAGACATTGTTAGTATGGTGGGTCACATTTGGTACTCTATCTTTTGGAGTAGTCACCTTTTATTTTCCTTTATTTTGATGTGGTGCCTCACCGTCATAGCCAAGTCCTTCTTTGTCTTGAGGACTCTTACCTTGGGATCCTAGTAGGGTATCCAAGGTCTTTTGTCCTTTGGTGAAGGTGTGTAGAGTGGATTTCAATATATCATTTTGTTTTTCCAATTCATCCACTTGGGAGGTCAAGATTCTTATTCTGTCATTCAAGTCTTTTACCTCCTTCTCTAAAGACAGGTTGGAAGTCTCCAATTGAAGGCTATCCTCATAAATAGCTTCAAAGGCTCCTTGGAGGTCATCTTCATCTAAATCATCATTATCAATAGATTTGCAAATTGGAGAGTTTACCACATTTTCTTCATCCGCATGTGCTATGAGCACCAAGTTTGTGACTTCCTCATCTAAGTCATTATTGTTGCCTTCATCATCACTTGTATCCCAAGTTGATTCAGAAACTGTAGACATCCAATTTCGTCACCCTCCTCTTGCTATAATGAAATGTGGATCTTGGACGCGACTTCCGGCTTCTGATTAATAGAGATGATGATGGAAACATTCCCCTATTTGAAACCCTAGAAACCCTTGCACAAGAGAGAAGAGGGTTCAATTTTGACTTTCTATATACAAAGGAATCTGGTCAAGATGACCGTACAAATGGATAGTGCTCAAAAATATGATTCCAACGATATATGGCATGTCAAAATCAGACCGTCAGACCTCCTGCAATCATCCCCAAAAAATTACACTTTTTCGCACGTATGTTGTGCACATAAATAGTCCTATTGGAAACTTGGAAAAATCCCCTACCTACCCTAAACACCCTAAAATTCATCCTCTACACACCCAGATAACCCGAAAACACTCCCCTACCTGAAACCCTAGAAACCCTCATGTGAGAGAGAAGAGGGTCCAATTTTAAATTTTTATATATGAAGTAATACAGTCAAGATGACCATAGGGATGGATAGTGCTCAAAATTACGATTCCGATGATATATGGCACATCAAAATCGGACCGACGGATCTCCCGCGGTCGTCATTAGAAAAATCTATAAATCGCACACATACGCGCGTTGGCCAGCAGGCCAGCCCGCAAACATGCACTTGCTGGCTGCTGCCGAGCCTGCCTATCTGTTACCCATGCCCGTGCCACCTTTTCTAGTTACTTCCCATGTCATAGTGCCATGCCATGCACCGCACACCCACATACCACTACCTGTGTGCCACATGCAGCACACACATGACATTGCCTACATCGCCTGCCCTCCCATACTAACCATGCCCCATGCACCTTGGCCCAATCTTGCGCGCCACCGAAAATGGCCAAGATTGGTTTTTCGTTGGCTCAATGGGTGAAGGGATTCCCTCTCACCCACTTGAAACCAAAATCCCACTTTTTTGGCTAAGAATTCTCTCTCCAAAAAACCCTCTTTTACCCATTGGATAAAAGCTCGTTTCACCCATTTTAGTCCAAAAACCTATTTTATCCATTGGATAGAAGCCTACTTCATCCATTTTAGGAAAAAAAACCTTCTTTCATCCTTTGGATAAAGATGTCCCCTCTTTCCCAATGGCCGGAAAAACCTATAAATACCCCCCTCCATTGGATTTTACACACCAAACAACCCCACCTCACTCCATAGTAGTGAAGCTCTTCCCTCTCTCCTCCCCTCCACCTCTTGATTTTCTTCGAGTCGAGTGATCTTTATCAAGATCCGAAATCTTGTTCGGATCTTCGAAGTGTTCTTCAGGACTTTGAAGATCTTCAATCCAAGTTCTTAGCTCAATTCAGTTTTTTCCAAAAATAGTGTGTTCTTCAACTCCCTCCTTTGAGTGTTCTTGAGTTTTACCAGAAATAGAAATCCCCCCTTGAGGTTCTTCAGGTCTATGAAGAGATCTTTGTCAAGATCCGGAACTCTATTCGGATTTTCAAAGTATTCTTTGGCGCTTTGGAGATCTTCAGTCCATTTTTAGGTCAATCCGTTTCTTTCTAAAAATAGCAATTCCTAGCGGAAGCCTTGTCCGAGTGCCCCTGGAATCTTTCCCAAAATAGCTATTCCCAGCAGAAGCTCTGCTGAAGTGCCACCTCAGCCTAGCCCTCCCCTAGCCTATCCCCTGCCGGAGTGCCACCCAATCCTAAGCTCAGAAATAGCCTTCCTTAACTGAAGCTCTGTCCAAATCCAAATCCAAAAATAGCCTTCTCTAGCTGAAGCTCCATCCGAATCCAAATCTGAAAGCAACCGTTCCTAGCCGAAACCCTATCCAAATACCATCACAATCCGCATCTCTCAAGAAATAAGTTGGTGGTCAAAACCATCTTCCCCTGAGCTGAGAGAATCCGAAAGACAGTCCCAGCCAGTACTAATCAGAGGCCCACCCCTCTTGACCCGAAATAGGGGTTAAGTTCAGGTACAATTTCTCAACCAAATTGTCATCATGTAGACTTTATATAGACCTAGTTTTAGTGTATATAGTAGCTTAAATTCAATCAATGTATATATGTGTGGTAACTTAGCCATGCATGTGGAATAGTAATAATTGTGAAAAATGTTCGTTCTTAAGCATCTAGTAGGATGACCAGTCGAACTGGTTAGATTGGGTGCCTAATAGCTTCCCAATTCTACAACCTAATACTTACCCTAAATCTCTGGACCAGACCAATTATCGGGGCTCTTTTCTCAAGAATTGGGCCCACCCCTAGGTCCTAGGCCTATAATCCAAAGCGGTGACTCCAAACCCCCATTTGTATGATCCTAATCCCCATATTGGACCATAATCAAACCCCTGTCTCAAATGACAAATTTCACACTCTTGTGAAATAGGCCTCCATGTATCACCGAGCGGTGATACAGTGGTGCAGGGCCCGCAAGATAAGCACACATGACACAAACCCCTCCCTTACATGAAAAAGAAAGAGAGAGGAGAGAGGCTGGAATTGATGCGGGCCTTTTCCTCCCCCCATAGGGGAGGAATGCATACGCATTTTTTTGGCTGCTACCCTCACAGTGGCAACTCCATTGGGGATAAATGTCAAGCTTCTGACACAAGATGCTACCTTTAAATACAAGAACATTTTCCACCACATTTGTTTGAACACATGTTTGGCTAACCCCATGTTTGTAATTATATTCGCTGACCTCATCATGCATCATGCTCGAAATAAAATCATTTGGTGAGGGGCTCCCTATCATGCCCGTACCCTCGGGGAGGTCAATGCATGTCATGGAGAGTACTCTGAGAGCAAATGGTAGTTGCTTCCTGTACAAGGGTGTGGGGTATTGTTAGACGGCGAGGATGTTCATAATTGTGCCAGCACCCTCGGGGAGGTCCGTGAATATGATATTCTGAGATCGAATAATGATATTCCCATATTACACTTTTGCACACAATCACTCACGGTTCCACCACCCAGTGGCCAGTTTCTTAACCTCGTGTCTAGTCACGAGTAATGGGCAAGGAAGTCACCCCCTTGATCGCGTACCCACGGGTATATCAAAAGGATCATGTACCTTTCGTATATAGATCCTATCAAGAAAGCATTATCAGTCCTATTGTATCCACTGCATACTCGCATCATGTAGAAAATAGATGGAGAATGCTAGGAACGCCACAAGCTAATCTGTAGAATTTGTTTGCAGTCTTGAAAATGAATTTTCCTATGATATATTCTAGTTATAAAGGAATGCTCTCCTAAGTGGGTTTCGGAAAAAAGGTGTCCTTCCTCCTTAGAAATGAAATATGGATGATTTGGCATACGTAATCCAGACTAACCTCTGTTAAAGTCCGGCAAGATGTCGAATTATCCAAAAGATCCGAGGAAACTAGGAGGAAGGTCACCTAGTGGGATAAGAGAAAGGAAAGCATGACTTTATTGGCAAAGAATGTATTAATAGGGATGTTCTGATCAAGCCATTTGTATGAATCTCCCACTTATGGCATTGAGTGGACTAGGGGCATCGACCCCTATCCATTCCCTACCATTAAGAAAACTAACTTTGGATGGATCTTTGGCTGTTAATCTAGTAAATGTATGAACAAGGGGTTGGGAATTCAAGAATCCTAAAATAAATCACTTTTGGTTCAGGCTCAATTCCACACCTCAAGTATTTTCTGCGGTTCATTTGGACATGTCAGAGTAATCAGTTAACTCGTATAAGTCTAGCATCACCCCCGTTGTCTCTCCGAGATATTCTACCGCCAAGTGATTATAGCCTAGTTCACATGGATCCACCCAACATGGAAACACTAGAACAAGCATGGGTCCACCCAGTAGAGACATTGCAAGTTGAAGTTGCCGAAGTCAAGAATGGATTAGCTCAAGTGTTGCACTTATTACAGGCCTACCTATGACTGATCTTGGGGCTGACACAACTCCTCCTCCAGCAAAGCTAGAACCAGCTAGGCCTATAGATCATCAAGGGACTTCGTCCAGGGATCCCCCTCCGGCTGTAATTAATGATGAAGAAGAGGAATTTGTGGCACATGTTCAAAAGGAACCTTCAGAGACAGAGAGAGAAAGGAAAATGAGAGAATAATTGGAGAAGCTTGAGGATATGATCCGAGCAGGGAAAAGTCAGGAGAGTCAAACAGTAGATTTTGATGAGATGAGTTTCTTTTCCAGCGCAAGAATCCCTAAAAAGTTCAAGTGTCAAGCCGACAGATTTGACGGGTCAAGGGATCCTAAGGCTCGTTTGGAGATATTCCTCAGTATCATGAAGATATGGCAAATTGCTAACAATCAGATGAGGCAAGTATTCATGTCAACATTATCAGAACTGGAACTAAGGTGGCTCATGTAGTTGGGATCCACACGGACACAAAATTGGGTAGCAGTAGTGAAAGTCTTCACTAAACAGTATCCCCACAATGCTGAAGTAGATAAGGAGCATCGAGAGCTCAAAACCTTGAGACAATAGCCTAGGGAAGGGTTTACCACTTTCTTAACAAGGTTCAAGAACAAGGCCGCCAAGATGGCAGATTGGCCTTCGAAAGCAGAGCAAGTGGAGATGTTGATAGAGAACTTATCAAAGCCTTATTATGATGTTATTTACTATCAACATCTATAGACTTTTGATGCCCTAATAGCCATCGGGACACGTGTTGAGAACAAGATCCTAAGGGATGCACAGTATCAAGTCATAAGGAAGAATGCCAACGGCGGGGTAGGAAAAAATCCTTAAACCAATGTGATAGGTGCAATCCAACAGTCAATATCATCTGTGACCACTTCACCTTCACAGCCGTTTGTGATACGATCAAATGCTCCTTCCCAGAAAATTCCTCACCGAAGAAGACAATTCACAGATTTGGAAATGCCATTGGCCACAATATATGAAAAGGTGAAGAAGCAAGGTCTTTTGGGAACTATGGCTCCAAGGATGATCCATAATCCTCCCCCAGCTTTGTACAAAGATTGTGAGTGTTGTGCTTACCATGCTCAGAAGGGGGCATACTACTAAAAGATGCATAACTTTACAGCATGCAGTTCAAGATTTGGTAGATAATGGGACCATTAAAGTCGAGGCCAAACAGTCTCCTAATGTAATTCCAACCCACTCCCTAATCATACAACAATCAATGTATTGGAAGGAGAATCAACAGAAAGTGACCCCACTCAACTCATCAAGCCATGGGCTCAAAGAGATCACTTAATAAAAACCCCAAGGAAAGAAGAGCCATCAGGAGAAGAGTCAGAAGATGAGGATCAGATGCCCGCCTTCCCTCCTTCACCACCAACCCCAGAAGAGGAATACACCATCTCATACCATCCACATTTGCCATTGTCTTCCCTCTCACCATACCATCAAAGAGCAGGAACCCCTTCATCATCCTATCATCCACTATCTTCATTAGAATAACCTATCTCCTACATCACATCCCCTTCATATCACCCCACCTCATATCCTTCATCACCCTTATATTATTCCCATTCCCAAGGGTCGGTAGAAAATCCATCAAATCCAAAAGAATGATGGATTGGTGGGTACAGCTAGAAGGATATACTTATGTTGCCAGAATCTCCCAAAATAACTTCATCAGCAAAGTCAGTAAATTTTCTAAGGGAAAGTCAAGAGAATGACCCTATGTCTTTGATTCAGTCAAACACACCTCAAGAGGAGGTTCCAACGGAAGGACAGTTACATCACCAGAATAGTGGATGTAGCACTAATTGAAGATAGGTTCTCCTCTAACAACCCCATAATAATGATCTGGTCAAAGGAGGCCCCAAGCCCCTGGATACTCTTGAAGAGAGAATGGGAAAAGAAGATAAGACCCATATGGAGTTTATAACTTTTCACATATCTGAAGAACCACATGAGCTCAAGCCTAGGTCTTTCAAAGGAAGAAGCATATATACAAAGCAAAGAAGAGCACAAAGAATGATGGTCTGCATGCACTGTGCCCGAATCAACTGCAATAGGAAGACCCATAATAGTGGTCAAAGATGTGACCGAGGCACTAGGATGGCCTCAATCAGTAGGCTTGAAAAGTTGGACTTTATAGAAAGAAGATTAAGCAGCCTTCACCAATCCTCACCCCTCAAAAAGTTTAGCTTCTGAGAGCATGAGGTTGATCGGCTGGTATTTGTGAAGAAGCAAGTACCTATCCAGAAGAACCATTGCACCATTGAAGAAATAGTAGCAACTTTCTCAGAAGGAGAAGGTCCTTTGCCACATCTCCTCATCCATCAAGCCATCGAACCGCTCCTAAATTGGTTTAGCATTGGAGAAGACTTCAAGTTTACTCATGCTACCGAGTCAACCAACCTGCATACCACTGATAAAAGCATCAAGTCATGTCAAGTCCATCACCGAGTCAGTTGTCAAGTCTGTAGTTGAGTCTATTGTTTATAATTTCGTGTAGGCCTCCCCTCTCGAGGCAAGTCTAGAGTCTATGTATGTCGAATTTGTTACTCCTTTTATGAATGAAATTTCTGATTCCAAGTATGACTTACCTCCTTTTTCTAATGACGATCTTAATAAAAATTGAGAGTTAATAAAATAATGCAAATCAAAGAAAGCCCAACCCATCCGTGAGGATACTCGCGTTATTAACCTAGGAACCGACTAATGCCTTCGAGAGGTAAAAATTGGTACCACCCTAGATGATGAAGAAGCAGAACAAATGATTAGTCTTTTGAAAGAGATTTCTGAAGTCTTTACTTGATATTATGAGGATATGCCTGGTATCGAGACCAACATCATACAGCATCAATTACTGACTTATCCAGGGGTAAAACTGGTAAAGTAAAAGCTCAGAAGAATGTGGCCAGAATAGAGTGAAAATATCAGAGAAGAGGTTGTGAAGCAGTGGAATGCAAGATTTCTACAAGTGGTGAAGTACCCCCAGTGGTTGGCCAACATTGTACCAGTACCAAAGAAAGATGGCAAGGTACGAATGTGCGTAGACTTCCGAGATCTTAACAAAGTGAGCCCCAAAGATGACTTCCCATTACCTCACATTGATGTATTGGTGGATAATACAATGGGGCATGCTTTGTTATCATTTATGGATGGATTCTCGGGATACAACCAAATAAGCATGCACCCAAAAGATCGTGAGAAGACAACCTTCACTACCCCATGGGAAACCTATTATTACAAGGTGACACCTTTTGGACTAAAGAACGCCAGGGCAACTTATTAGAGAGCAGCCACAGCCATATTACATGACATGATGAACAAAGATGTGGAAGTCTATGTGGATGACATGATAGTAAAGTCAAAAGATCGGCAGGGGCATATTCCCACGCTAAGGCATTTCTTTGAAAGAATCAAGAAGTATCAACTGAAATTGAATCCTGAGAAGTGTGTATTTGGGGCAACAGTAGGAAAGTTGTTAGGTTTCTTGGTGAGTGAAAGAGGCATTGAAGTTGACCCTATCAAGATCAAGGCAATTCAAGAAATGCCCACACCTCGGACTGGGAAGCAAATATAAGGATTTCTGGGTCACATCCAATATATCAGCAGATTCATAGCTCAGTTGACTACAATCTGTGAATTGATTTTCAAGCTGCTGAAGAAGGATCAACCCATGGAATGGAATGGAATGACTAATGCCAACAAGATTTTGACAAAATTAAAGGATACCTCATGAACCCACCAGTATTGACACCGCCGGTGGAAGGAGAACCACTTCTATTGTATCTGTCTGTGGGAGAATATTCCATGGGCTCTTTGCTAGCACAGAAGGAGACAGAAAAGGGGGCAGAGCATGCCATATATTACCTTAGCAAGAAGTTCCTAGAATATGAGACACGATATACATCTTGGAAAGAACTTGTGCTGTGTTGATTGAGGCAACGAAAAGGTTGTGACATTACATAGTTTCCTATCCAGTGCACTTGATCTCAAGAATGGATCCCATCAAATACCTCGTCGAGAAACCACCCCTAACAGGAAAGATGGCCCGTTGGTTACTTTTGCTATCAGAGTTTGACATCACCTATCTTACTCAGAAATCTATCAAGGGGCAGGCCAAAGCCGATCATTTAGCTACCCACCCCACAGAAGATGGAAGATCCTTGGATGATGCCTTTCCCGATGAAGGAATCGCAGTGATAGAGGAAGAAGACATAGTTAATGAATGGCAGTTATCCTTTGATGGGGCAGCCAATCAGAAGGGATGTGGTGCGGGAATATTGCTTGTCACTACTGACAACCTTTATTTGCCTTCATCATTCCTCCTCGACTTCCTCTGTACCAACAACATATCCGAATATGAAGCTTGGGCTTTGGGACTCGAAATTGCTTGGACTATTGGTGTGAAAAGGATTAAGGTTTACGGTGATTCATCCATCGTCATCTACCAGACACATGTAGTGGAAAACTATAGTTAAAAAGCTGAAGCCATATCGAGAACATCTAGAAGAGGTTACTGGACACTTTGAGAAGATCTCGTTCGAATACATCCAGAGGGATAACAACATGTTTGCTGATGCCCTTGCAACCTTGGCTTCCATGGTTGCATATGGCTAGGGTTGACCATTCTTGGTAGAACAAAGAAGCAAGCCCATTTATTAGAATTCAGTGAACTCTCTCACTGTGGATGGTCAATCTTGGTTTTCTCACATAGTTGATTTCATCAGAGAAAGGAAGTACCCAGTTGAAGCAACTAACAAAGAAAAGAAGTTTCTGAGAAAATATGCCACCTAGTTTATTCTTCAAGAGGATCTGTTATACAAGAGATCCTATGATGGAATACAGTTGTTGTGTGAACAAGCTACAACCATCATAGAAGAAATTCATCAAGGTCTTTGTAGACCCCACATGAATTCCAAGATGTTATCTAAGAATATCCTCAGGCTGGGATATTACTAGAATACAATGGAAGCAGATTGCATGGACTTTGTCAAGAAATGCCACAAGTGTTAGATATTTGCTAACATCATACATATCCCGCCAACAGAGCTACATTCGCTCAGTTCACCTTGGCCCTTCTCCACTTAGGGCATCGATATCATTGGAAAGGTCAACCCCAACGCATCCAATGGTCACGAGTTCATTTTGGTAGCCATTGATTATTTCACCAAGTGGGTAGAAGCTCAGTCCTATACGGTCCTTACGTCTGCTAAGGTTTCCAAATTCATCTAAGAAAATAATCATTTCCTGACACAGAGTACCTCAAGAATTGATATCAGATCAGGGATCCCATTTCTAGGGCAAGATCGATAAAACCTGCATAAAGTTCGATATCAGAAGGCATCGCTCTACCACTTACAAGCTGCAAACCAATGGGGCAGTGGAAGCATCCAACAAGAACATCAAAGTCATCTTGCAGAAAATGACGGAAACACACAAGGATTAGGCTGATAAGTTACCCCTTTCCGTATAGGCATACCAAACTTTTGTATGATCCTTGACAAGGGCAACCCCTTTCTCTTTGGTATATGGGGTTGAGGCAGTTCTACCCGTGGAAATCCCGGTACCATCCCTAAGGGTGCTCCTTGATAGTCAGCTACCTAAAGAAGAGTGGGTGAAGGCCAAACATAACGAGCTCAATTTTCTTAATGAAAGGCACATGAAAGCCATGGATAATCTGAAAAAGTATCAACTGAGAATGGCCAGGGTCTTCAACAAGAATGTGAAACCCCGTCACATAGAAGAGGGTGCACTTATTCTTCAAGAACAAAGAGCCCCAATTCATAACCCAAGAGGAAAATTTAGGCCCAACTGGAGTGGCCCATTCACTGTTAAAAAGATTCTACCAGGCAAGGCTGTGAAGCTCATAGACCACAACAGCGAAGAAATACCCAGACTGGTCAACATGGTTCAACTTAAGAAATATTATGTCTAATTGGGTGAATAGCCCAAACTATGTCAGACCTGATTCCTCTCAAGGGACACGTAGGCAACTTGATATGTGCAAGTGTGGTCTCAATCATCTCAAGGCAAAAAATTGGTTCTTAAATTAATAATCAAGGTATCTTAAAAGATCATCATAGTTTGTGTCCCCCAAGAACCGTTATTTGGCATGCAAGGCCATTAGGTATCTGTCGTTCACCTATGATACTTCAAATTCTTATCCAGGATTCTATCTCCCCAAAAGTCGCCACCCGGCACCAGTTTATCAAGGCCAGTTCATTCCCCATCCTTGATCAAGTCAAAAAAAAAAATAATAATAACTTAATGCAATAGTGGTAAAGGTTTGATTGTGTCAGTAGTTAATGAGTAATGCTTTGATAAATCACCACATCTTCTCTTTGCTCGTGATAACTGCAGGATAAGTCATAAACTCCTTAGATGAGACATTAAGGAAATGGACCTTAGACATAAGTATAATGGCACCAGGACTGCTAGAATCCATGAATATGTCAATGCTTAGTCAAATTGGGTACATAAAGCTACATCACAATCTCCTCCGATAGATCCCTCAGCATTGGGATGCTGATCTACATGTATTTCGGTTTAGGTTGATTGAGATCTGTCCAACTCTCAAGGAATTTTGAGTTTACATGATTATCTCCACCTAAGTGCAAGTTGATTCAACCATCTTTGAAGAAAGATCATTCAGAAGAGATTCAAGACTTGTTCGGATGGAAAAAAGAGAAATTAAGTAATTCGTCAGATATAGAAAGATTAACATTCTTAAGGTGGCTAGGATCTTCATTCAATACCTACCACTGGGAGGAATCCATCAGCAAAGGTCACAAGATGCTTTTCTACTGTGCATGATAACTCGCTATATTCTCCGAACTCCAAGACATGGTGCACCAACTATCTTAATAGAAGTGATAAAGCAATTGAAGAAAGGAAGAGATATCATTCCCACAGTCCTTGCAGAAACATTGAAAGGGCTTGATGACATGAACCATAGCTGTAGATTCGGACTTGATCATTATTGTGGAAGTCCCACCATTTTTCAACTATGGCTACTTGATAAGCTGAAGCTGAATAGGCCATCAAATGGAAGTCAACTTGGGGCTCTTGGTTACCAAGGAAGGAGGGAAGCCCCAGAATCCAAACTCACTGATGATTTGAAAGAGTACCTACAAGAAAGAACTACAAAAGACATTGAATGAATATGTCCGAGAAAGCCACAAGAAGATTTTCTGATGAAGACCCCGAGCTACAACTATATCAGATTGATGGGATTGACTCACACATCCTTTTATTTTCCAGCATACATCAGTCAACGATATGGGCTCGGGGCAATGGACCCAGAGGAGTTAGTGAACTTTCACCCACCCAAAGAGTTGTCTCCCCACTTTGTTGTTTACCTATCTTGCCTATGGTATGAAAATTGTTTCCCTCCCATGTAATTCACTTGGTAGTAGAATGAGATGATGTTTGGATTTTAGCATCATTTTGGTTATTTTAATGAAGACATGAGTTGTGGAATTATTTGGGCCTTAAAATTCAAACTCCCGAACTCAAAAAAAAAAAAAAAAAAAAGTAGATAAGTTTTCATTCCAAAATAAAGAGCCAAGTCTTGGCCATATATATATATATATATATATATAAAATGAACATGGGGAGGGAAAAAGAAAAAGAAAAAAGAAATATTTGTGTTTTGCAGGAACAACAGGAATAGATCTCTAGGGATCACCCTCCTCATCTGTGCCATATTCGGACGCACTTATGGAAGTCATCAAGTTACTAGGCATAATAGTATCATGTGCTGACCGTGAACTCGCCAGCTATGCTATGAGGTCCTCAATGTGGGCAGCCTGGTCAGCATTCTGTTCCCTCAAAGAAGCAACCTACCCATCCTGGGAGGCACAAAAGATGGTCAAAGCAAGGAGTAATAATAAAATAAAATAAAAAAAAATTGTGAAAATCCCCACCCTCAATACAAAATTCAACAAAAAAAAATCAAATAAAAATCAAAAGAAATTTTTTTAATCAAGAATCAAAATCCGAAATTCAAATCAAGATACAAAAAATCAGAATCCAAAGTCAAACTTTAAAGTTCAAAATCAAAAAAAAAAAATC